>NC_137829.1:6174738-6234738 GCF_963921795.1 Nannobrachium achirus
ATGCAGCAAACGAAAAAAAAAACGCAACTGTCCTGTGTGCAAAGGGCTTAACTCGGCTCTTATATTATTTCCGTCATAAGAGGTTTCTTCACTAAGCTAAGTGTAGTGCTCTGCAGCGCAGGGGTAAAGTACCTGTCCGCCACACGGAGCCTGACCTGGAAATAATGCATAATAGGGCCCTTGATGTTCCAATCCACTACTACGGTACATCTGGCGCAACACAACTTTCTGTGTTTGGTGAAAATACCTAAAAAATGGCCAGACATCTCAAATGATGTTGTTCCAGTGACCCCCTAGAAGCACCGATTTTGAGCTACAAATGTTTGCTTTAAAAATATATATATTCAAAGATTTGCACCAATTTTCATGATTTTTCAAAAAAAATAGCAAATCTACAAGCTTGCACTGTGAGCTTGTATATCTGCTATATATTAACAGTTAAAGGCATATAATAATAATGGTTAAAGTGGTTCAAATCCAACGCAACACGGATGCGTTCCAGGTCTAATTGGCTCTATCCCCGTTTGGAGGAGGGAGGCCGGGTGGGGAGGGCGATCTTTGTCTCTGCGATAGTGGCTCCTACGGGCTGGGGCGGCACCTGTCAGCGCAGGGTGTTGAAAGAGAGAAACAGGATAGAGGGGGCTCCTATTGACAGGTGAGCCTGTAGGGTACAATAGCAGCGGCTGAGAGAAAGCACTGCAAAGCAGAATGCCCGCAACACTCCAGATTAAACAAAAGTCTCAAGGTGCACAGCTCAACAGTATCGTGAAACTGAGAAAACAGCCAGCAAACAATATCGAATGACCTTTCACAGTTTATTTACCTCTCCACAGATGGTTGGTCTATCCGTGGAGAGGTCAATATACTATGTGAATTGGACTTTATTTTATTGTCTGCTGGCTGTTTTCTCAGTTTTACAATAGCAGTGGCAACACTGGAATGTATGGTGGTACAACTGGCTCACGGTTGTACAAAAAAAAGTATATGGGCTCAAAGGGGGGCATTACCATGTATGGGCATATACTGACGACATCAGGAATCTCCATTTATGGGCAAAAACGGGACAAGGACCGACAGTTACAGAGATCTCCATATATGGGCAAATTGGGCATCATTCGGATCAGCCATGTGACATCAGTGTGAAGGCCCCATTAGGGATCCCGGGATCCGGGATTCTCGGGTAGAGTGCACGTAATTGGCTCTGGGACCCGTCGTCCCGGATGTTAGGTTTTTTCTTTACTAGAAGCACGGAGTCAATCAGGCTGCCTGACACAGCCGTGCAAGCATGTCGTCTGTTTGAGCTACTAGTCCTTACCCGTTCAAAGATATGAGCTCCGAAATGATGTGCAGTGTGTGGATTATGGGATGTGCACTGTGCACACAGTATATGAGGGATGGAAAGTAACTTTAACTGGTGCTTGCATGCTAATATGTAGGAGCATCAATGTAAGAAATACCCGTTCCATTTAACAGCTACAGAGATACTGTGTACCGATCTGCATGATTTTTGGACAACATCTGTAACAGGGCCAGACCCCCCCCCCCCCCGCCCGCCCGCCCGCCCGCCTGCACACACACACACCACCCCCCCCCCCCCCACCCCACCCCCCCGTGTGTGTGTGTGTGTGTGTGGGTTTGTGTGTGATTGTGCATGGCCTGAACAACAGCGCCCCTCCCTTAACATGTGTGGTCACAAAAGGTACTGTAGGCTAAATAGATATAGATACACCATAAAAATGCTAATATACAGTATATGATTTGTGAAAGTGACAAACGGGCTTCACAGTTATGTTAGGTGTGTTCATATGCTAATGGTGATGCGATTTCAGATCAATTGCTCCAGCCACTGAGGAGAAACGCTGTTTCAGACAGACAGACAGACAGACAGACAGACAGACACTCACTCACTCACTCACTCAGACAGACATTCGCAAAATTATAGTATAGATGTGGAATGATTTTACCGGCCTCCGTGGGGACTTTGTCATCGAAAATAGCTGATCTACCATCTCACAACACGGCGCAAAGTGCCGCTTTGTGAGCTTGTACACGTAGATCGGCTGTTTTCACTAGGCTAGGCTACTTCTTAAAGTGATGCAGAGAAAATAAACACTGACAGCAGACAGATGATATGATAATGACGCATTTACTTTCTTATTGCTGCATCACATGGCCACCCGCCAAAATGTGAAACTATAGCCTACTTTGTTGGTTTGCATTTCCACACAATCTTTTAACCAGAATTAAAACATCTGACAGCACTTTGTGACAGTTTATGGATTGTATTGGCGTAGGCCTACCTTTCGAAATGAGTGGGATGGTTGCGCACTTGCGCTTGTTTGTTTGAACAGAGAAGTGCTATTCTGGGCTCAATGTTGCTCACTGCAACAAGAAGATCATCTTCGCTCTGCTAAGTCGTGATCTGTATTGTTTTTATACAAGTAGGCGCAGAAAACGTCTTTTCACAGAGATATGTGGAAGGAAAATCAATAAGAACATCCATTACTGCTTTTGACAGTCCCGTGAATAGCGCAGCCACAGAGACCATGTGATGATCTGAATTTGATCTGTAGCCTAAAGTGCCGATCGGATATAGGCTAAAGGTCCAACAGCGAGTCCTGAACTGAAGCTCTGATGACAAGCGAGACCCCGCGGACGCAGTCAAAGGATAACGTATCCAATCATATCTTTCTAGAGGGCACTTTTTGTCTCTGCCAGGCCGAGAGGCATAGGAGACTATGTTTTGCTTTATATATATGTATACCAGTAAGACTACCTAATCGGGAGATAAGCGACCGTACACAAACTTTAGAAGGCAATCGTAGCCAATTAGGAGGGAATATGGGAAATCCATGTTAATGACATGACTTTAGACATACTGTGTACCGCTTTGCATGATTTTAGGGCAAAATCTGTTGAAGCAGTGTTCAAAAATGTGTTTAGCAAAAATCGGACCATTGGTGGCACTAGAAGAGGGCCATGTGAGAAATGTGAGTTGCCATCCAAGGAGTGTGTATGCAAAGTTTGGCATGGATAGGGGCAACGGTGGCGGAGATATGAGTAGGGGATAATTGTGACGTGACTGACAGACTGACTGACTGACAGACCGACAGATAGACTGACAGACTGACTGACAGCCGGTGGTGGTTTTGATAGTAACTGCGACCTGACGGTCGCAACCAGTAAGACTCTGTAATCGGGAGATAAGCGTCCGTCAGGTCACATGTATACACCGCTTTGCTTGATTTTAGGGCAAAATCTGTAGGAGCAGTGTCCAAAAATGTGTTTTAAAAAATCTGACTGATGGTGGGGCTAAATGGGACAGATCCATGTTGATGACAGGACTCTAGACATACTGTGTGCCACTTTGCATGATTTTAGGGCAAAATCTGTAGGAGCAGTGTCCAAGAATGTGTTTAGCAAGAATCACTAAGCACTAGAAGAGGACCATGGATAGGGGCAACGGTGGCGGAGATATCAGAGGTAGAAAAGTGTGACGTGACTGACAGACAGACAGTCTTACAGCCGGTGGAGGTTTTGATAGTAACTGCGACCTGACAGTCGCAATTAACGGGAAATCCCAGGAAAAATATTAAACCCTACATCATAGTGGCCTAATTCTAGATGTGAAGGCCGCGTAGCGGCTTGAACCTCTAGTAATAATAAAAAGCTGGTCGTCGGGTTCTCACGGGTCCATACGGGTCCATCCATTTCAAATGGACCGACCGAGACCCGTGGCAATTGAAACTAATCCTACTCAAGTGAACAGTCCGGCTCGGTTCTCAGTTTGGTCTTCGGTTCCAGGCAGATTTGTGCTACCCACTAATTATTATTAATAACTACTACTAATAATGCATCTTTAGCTTCCATTGATTGGTCAGCTGCCATATAACCCCTAGGGAAGATACGGCAGCTGGCCAATGAGTACATGTCTATCGCCATCATGGTCTTTTCATCACTAGCCTGCACAGGGAAAATAAATGTCGGTGATTTGTTTTTTGTTTTAAGGTTTTCAACTGCTCCTTTTATATATCCTCATTGTTTGTTGTTTCCCTTAGATACTTTTCTTGGAAGGGTGATGGGGCCTGTAAACCAGCAATTACATAGCATGACTAAACTAAAACCCTTCATTATGACAAATACACATTAAACTCCTTTACACGGTTACTGCTTCCCAGCTGTCAGTGTTTGAGGAAAACATTTGAATACACTCCAGACTTTTCTTTTTGTATTTGTCAGTCTTTATCTATTCTTTGGGTTCTCATGATGTGTTCTGCCGTACAATATGGCACAACAATGGCACATCTCATTGGCCATGGTGGTCATTTAATGATAATCACGTACTATTAGACTGCAATCACCTGTTGTCTGGCCAATGAGATATGGCGCTGCACCATTTCGTATGGCAATAGTTTTAGCGCTCCCTTTACCTGGAATGAGGTAACTTACAACGCACTTTAAATATCAACTCATTTCACTGGGGCGATTTAGAAACCTGATCATTACGTAATCTTGTTGTTTTAAATTGTCATTGTTTTAATTAAGGCGTCTCATTGTTTTGTTGTTTTCATACTTGTGTTTTCTAGAACACAAACTGTTTTGTCCTGTTCTTAATTTGATATTCTTACTCTGTTGTGTTATACCTTTTTGTAATCTCTGCATCATAGAAAATACCGGCCCTGCCCTCAATGTATTTCCGTGAAAATAAATAAAGGTTGAATGAATGAATAAATATGTCAAGAGAATTGCTGTGTGTAATCTGGATACATATTTGCTGCAGGTACACAGATGGAGAAGAGATTGACTACCACGCCTTCTTGGCTGGCATCAATTGGAGGGAGAATCCAGCTCCCCCGGTCCTGCCTGATGAAATCCTGAAGGTGAGAAAGTCAGAGACTAAATGGCGAGGGGCATACTCTCGTACATGGAATACAATAGCCATAGAACTGGAGATTCTAATGAGAAAAATGAAAAACTAAAGGTGACTGAGTGAACAAGCAGAAAGCACGTTACTGAATATAATTGAGATTCCCATGGCCATAAGGGTGAGCTGAAAGAAAGGGAAGAGTGAACCATCAGTTGAATAGACAAGTGAAGCAATTTAATGGTCAGGGAAAATGACATGAGACACGACGGGCAGGAGAAAACAGAACAGAGTTCCTCTGATCTCCTCTCCCAGGTCTGTGTGTTTACTACGTAACGCTGATTTAGCGTGCCATGCCTCAACGAGAGAGCTAAACAGAAACAGGTGACCGGGACACACACGATGCAGAGATGGCAAAAGCGGGAGACAGGCATTGGCAGAAGAGGAGGGTGGGTGGGTAGTTGTGTGTGTGTTCTTGTGTTTGTGTGCGTGCCTGCACGCATGTGTGTGTGTGTGTGTGTGTGTGTGTGTGTGTGTGTGTGTGTGTGTGTGTGTGTGTGTGCATGTGCAGTCACTCACTTGCTCGCCACGCACCACACTTCCTTCTCAGCTCTCTAATTTTCTTATTTTCTCACTGGTTTCCAGCTGCTCTCTTCCTCGCAGGGTCCTAAGCCCAAACCAATGTGTCAGTCTACAGTCAACTACTCTGGCTTCCTTAACGAGATCCGTGGAAATACAGAAGAACAGTGAAAACACAGCGCTGACATACAGTACATGTCCAAAACTGTGTTTGTTTGGTCGGCCGATACCTACAGTAAACGCATTCTTCTTCGTTGTTCATTCCAGACAGTATTCCGTTTTTTTCTCTTTTTTTCATAAAATTCATAAATACCTCGACTGCACAACTACCTCAACAGTTACACCCTACACATGTGAATTATTATCTCCAGTTATGGAAAACTATGTTTATCTATTCAAATATATACATAGCCCAATACTGAACATAGCCCTGAACATAGCCCAATACTGTGGCGTCTTAAAAAATAAATAAAATCTGAGTTTCATTATTTGTTGTTGTAACTGTATTGATTTGGAAAATGAGCCATTCAATTGACTGTTTACCTTTTATTATTCCTGTTAACTGTCTCACCATCAACAGTGGTTTCTCAACTTTGTTCATACAAACCCATACCGTATACTTTTCTATTCTCTCTTTCTCTCTAATATAAAAGCCTAATATTCACGGATTGCTGCGGCAATAAAGTCTTCAATGGAGGAATTTACTTGTTCTCTCTCTCTCTCTCAAAAAGTAGTCAGTGATTGGACAACTTGAATTAAAATAACCAGTTCAGTTCAAGTGGAGAAGTGTTTCTTTGTAGTTACATGTTGATAGGTGGTAGGCGCTACTACAGGGGGTAAGTGTAAAATGGAAGAATTATACATACAGTACATAGAGTACATCGAAAATCTGTCAGTTGTTCTTCCCATGACATGTCCAGGACCATCCGCAGTGCCAGTATGCGTGTGTACGTCCCACCAGGCACGTGCACACATAGACATAAAAGGGGGCTTGAGCCCCAGCCCTTTTATCCGTCTGTAAAAAGTGCCTTCTCTAGAAGATGCAGTTTTTACTATGGTGAAAGAAATGCAAATGCTGTCTTTCCATTCCAGGCTGACGGAAAAATAGCAGATATACAAGCTCACAGCGCGGCACCGAGTGCCGCGCTGCGAGCTTGTATATCTGCTATTTTTGAAAAATCATGATTTTTCTTTGCAAGTCTTTGAATATATCTATTTAAAAGTGAACATTTGTAAATCAAATATTTGCTTCTGGGGGGTCCCTGGAACAACATATTTTGAGATGGGGGTCCATGGCTAAATACCTGTAATTTTGGGGGTCCTTGACATGAAAAAGTTTGAGAACCACTGATTTAGAGGAAGGATTTAGAAGTCGGGTCAAAGATCGGGTCAAAGATATTCATAGACTTGCACACATTTTCACGATTTTTCAAAAATAGCAGATCTACAAGCTCGCAGCGCGGCACTCGGTGCCGCGCTGTGAGCTTGTATATCTGCTATTTTTCTAAAGTTAAAGCATAAAATAATGGTTAAAGTGGTTAAAATCTAACGCGACTCAGGCGCGTTCCAGGTACTGTATTTGAGAGTTAAGTAAGTCTATCAGGCACTGAAAATAGCCGACTTCCAAGCTTTCCATGCCATACCTGAAGGCTGAAGACCATGCTAGTCTATGGAGCACTGAAAATAGACGACTTTCGATATTTTCACCAAAAGGCCCTTTTCGAAATGTCAGCACCTGCGTCCCACCGAGTTTCTTCTCCTGTGTCGTGAGAGTCTTTAGATCCAGACTCGTAATAATAAATAGTGAGCCGTGTGTTCCCCTGTGTGTCTCCAGGTTAATGTGGGCTGGAGCGGTGAGGCCAGGGGACCTGCTGTGAAGAACGTCAACTATTCCGTTTTGCTGGAGGAGACGTTCAGCGGTCCCCCCATCATCACCGACCCCCCACAGTAGCCTCAGCGCCATCCCATCTCGACAGAGAGACGCACACAGAGGGAGGTGAATGTCACTCTATGAGTCTTCAAACACAAGCCACCCACACACACACACACACAGTCACACCAACAATATCTCTCCTAAATTAAAGAACACGTGTTACATTCGCAAAGCGACGTCTGTGTTTTGATTTCGTTCCGCCCTGGAAATGTGTAAAACAAAGACGCATAAACCTGGTATGTGGAGAGCTGGGAGGAGGATCTGGTAGAAGTGTGTGTGTGTGTGTGTGTGTGTGTGTGTGTGTGTGTGTGTGTGTGTGTGTGTGTGTGTGTGTGTGTGTGTGTGTGTGTGTGTGTGTGTGTGTGTGTGTGTGCGCGTGTGCGTGTGTGCGTGTGTGCATGTGTGTGGACATGAATTGGCGTGAAACCCTCAGAGACACAGTAAAAGATATGAGGCGTTAAAGCAGAAACATATTTCAGCTCCAGGCAGACAGGCACGCACATACGTTATGATTACAGCGCAGTGCACTGTATCCCCCAGCCCTGTGGTTTAAGTTGATAAGGGAGGAAATTGCCTTCAGAATGGATGAGTGTACCGATGACTGTACCCTGGCTAAATCCACCAACAAGACAGGAGCCAGCTCCACTGTCAGTCAGCGCGCAGCTCTGAAGACCACGGCCAAGAGATAAGCAATACTGACACCAAGAAATCTGCAACGCGTGTCTAGACCAAAGAGCATTTATATAATACCTCATACCTTCGAGAATATATTTTATAATCTGTTCCAGCACTGCCTGACAGGTTGGCGTAAAATGCAAATGGGAATGTAAACTAATAGAGAGAATTCTCTAGTAAGCCTGTCACAATTTCTTATTGCTGCTCTCGTCTGAGAAGAGTCTTGCTGGGGTCGTCATGCTGGTTTCTATTTAAATAACGGATGGCGTTAAATAAGTCACCATATTTAAACAATGGAACTTGCAAAGGATGGGTTAGGGTTAGGGCTGGGATGATTTTGAACAGTGCGCGCACGTGTGTGTGTGTGTGCGTGCGTGCGTGCGTGCGTGCGCGAGCGTGCGTGTGTGTGTGTCATTACAAGTATAAAAAGACACAGGTTGCTCAGGTTGGGGCGCCACTTGTAATCAGAGCCTCCATCTCAAATGCTGTTCTGGGGATAACTCAAACATTTAGTACTCAACCACCATATACCCACCACATGCACCCCCCCATTCTGAGCTGGCACACATGCACGCACGCGCGCACACACACACGCGCACACACACACACACACACACACACACACACACACACACACACACACTCACTCACTCACTCACTCACTCACTCACTCACTCACTCACTCACTCACTCACTCACTCACTCTTTCTCTCTCTCTCTCTCTCTCTCTCTCTCTCTCTCTCTCTCTCTCTCTCTCTCTCTCTCTCTCTCTCATTCGCCCCCAGTGCCTCTTCCCCTTCGCACAGGGCACAGAAAGAGTGCATGACATCATTGCTGGCATTATCAGGTCCTCGCTGTCTGCTTTCACACATACTAAAATATTAGCCTCCGGAGTCACCCGCCCCATGGTCAGCAGCACAGAGAGTGACATATAGATGCGCTGGTGCAGGAGGGGCACCGGGGAGCTTCCCGAGCGCATACTTAGCCTTTTATGCCTCCTGAAACATGTTCCAAGAGGAAGGACAATAGGGTGTGTGTGTGTGTGTGTGTGTGTGTGTGTGTGTGCGTGTGTGTGTGTGTGTGTGTGTGTGTGTGTGTGTGTGTCTCTCGCTCTCCCTGTCTCTCCCTCATCCGCCTCTCATCTTTGTCTGCGTGTCCTTTTCCCTCTGTCTTTCTCACACACCCACGCAGGGGCGTCACAAGGGGGAAGGGGGGGGGGGGGAGTGGGACTGAGTTACTAGGGCCCAAGGTGGAGTGGCCTTAATTATTTTATACTTTAGCTATTGAAAAATAGCAGATATACAAGCTCACAGCGCGGCACCGAGTGCCGCGCTGCGAGCTTGTAGATCTGCTATTTTTGAAAAGTCGTGAAAATGTGTGCAAATCTTTTTTTGTTATCAAATCTTTTTGATTTTTTTTTCCCATGGAATCTAGAATCAATGAAGGATAGACATGTATCATGAATAAAAATAGAAATGTAACAACAAAACACAACAACATATATACAGTACACAACTCAAAAACAATAAAGTAAATACATACAAAGGGAGAAAAACAAACGTAAACCCACCCACCCCTCTTTCCCTGGACCAACATTGTAATTATAGTGCGTACCTGTGCCAGGTCAGTAACACTAATGACCTCTTGAATCATATCTTTAAGCTTATCTGCAATACCAGACCATAATGTGTGCAAATCTTTGAATATATGTATTTTTTAAGCAAACTTTTGTAACTCAAAAAAATAATAATCACAAAATAATTGAAGTGAATCCTTGTACCCAGGGCCCAGAATTTGGTGCGACACCCCTGTACCCACGGATTCCCAGATTGTGCCCTGTCAGGTCATGTGGCACGGCAACACTCGAGCAAGTGTTGAACTCGGAAAGAACAGCGACGCCGTCACGCGCCATTTGAATCGGACCGCAACATTTGGTATGCCTCCACACTGACTCGCATGTGAACCGTATAACATTTTTCTTTAGAAGAAGGGGGGAAGGGGGGGGAGGGGGGAGAGGGGGTAATAAAATGACCAAATAAACAAATCAACCTCCTTGTTAATGTGTCCAGCTTAGCCTCATCACAGCCACGCGGTGTTATTTTCGGCGGTGTTCCCCCGCCCGGTTGAGGGAGACAGAGTGGGGAGTCTCAGCGCTGTAAAGACTCTCTGCCTCTCCATCCTCTCGGTTCCACTTTACTGCTGTTCTGCTCATGACTACAGTGCTGTAAAAGCTGATATGCAGGAAGGTCTTAAATGTCTCTGGGATTACAAGGATCTTGTGTTAGAAGGATATTGTGTCACTCACTCACTCACTCACTCACTCTCACACACACACCAGCAATGCATGTGTAAATGTGTGTGGGCATGATGTGAGTGTTAGTACATGCACATAATAAGTGTGCGAGTGTGTGTGTGTGTGTGTGTGCGTGCGTGCGTGCGTGCGTGCGTGCGTGCGTGCGTGCGTGCGCGCGTTTATGTGTGACTGTGACAGTGAGCGCTCATGCATTGCATGTCCAATGCAGTCATAGCTAATCCATAAAGTCTAAACGGTTAGAGACATCTGAGAACAAGAGGGGGAATGTGTTTCTGTTTACTGGCTGTCTGCCTCTCTTGTCTCATGACAACAACAAAATCCCGACCTGGAATCATACACTCACGACAAACCTGTGTCCATGGGTTGTTTTTCTATATGAGCTCTTCTCCCTGCAGGTTCAACCCTGGCCCGGTGGTTCACTCTTGAGCAAGCTGAAGTTCTTCTTGCAATTTTATATTATGTCGCTGGGTCAGTCGTCATAGGACAGGCTTATATGTATAGACAAAAATACAATTACCTGTCCTCTATTCTTGTCAAATTTGTTCAATAAGTGGTTAGCGCTTTGCCTCACAGCTAGAAGGTCCTGGGTTCGATTCCCGCCGGGGGATGCTGTGGGAGCTGGGGGCGTGTTTCTCCCTCCGCGTCATCAGCGCCCACACCCTAGGTGGGGTCGACGATAGGGCCTTTCAAACTGTGTGGAGTTTGCATGTTCTCCCCGTGTCTCCTAGGGTTGATACCCTCACAAAAACATGCAGTAATCCTGGTCTCAATAATGCCTCCCCCTGGCCAGCCGGGGCGCTTGATGGAGGGGAAAGAAACTGGTTGGAATAACGTGTTCCTTCCACGCGCTACGTCCATCCCGGGGAAATCCCCCCTGTCAGGTGAAAAGAAACAACTTGGACTACTCATGCATTGAAGGAAGCATGAGGTCAGTCCGTTGTCTCCCCAGGCACGGCAGAGGGAGAGTAGAGCCCAGGATTACATAGGCAATTGGCACTGGGTGAAAAATGGGTTGCAAAATCGTGGGATAAAAATTATAAAAAAAATAAAAAAATGTGTTCAATAATCCTACAGTAGGCCCAGAGACAAAAGGCACGTGACCTACTGCTGGCTACCTATATTTAAAAGAGGAACAAGGGATGGAACAATATGAACATTTCATATCACGATTATTGTGACAAAAGAAATTGCGATTCACAATATTATCGCGATAATCAAAATCCATTAACCTGGGGCGGAACATTTGATAGAGAGTGAAAAAAATACTGTATCAAGTACGTATATTATAAGTAACTTTTACCAATTATAGAGGGTCTAAGTGGTACCGGATATGCAGCTCGGCAAATAAAAGGTGAATTGATCCCAATGCATGACGGGGGACGATATCACGATAAATTAAATCTCCACGATACGATTATCGTGAGTGTTTTTTATCATGCTAAAAGATAATATCGCGCATCGTCCCATCCCTACCGGTATATCTAAAAGAGGGACCACTGCCGATGTCCCACGGGAGGCTGGAGAACAGATTGAGCTGCTTAGCTGAGTGTTCTCTGGCTGGGCTGTAATGTAGGTCTCCTAGAGGCTCTTCTATGGAGAGATGAGGAGAGTTTAGCAGACTGTTTTCTGGCTGCTTTCCCTCATTCCAGTGATTCCTCAGTGCCTATGGGCATTGGCACCGAGAGAGAGAGTAGGGTGGAGGGAGGCGAGAGGGCTAAGGCGTAGAGTGGAGTAGACCCCCGCTATACAGGGTCAGCCACTGCCCCAGGTGCACATGGGGAAATAGTTAGTTTCTCTCTCACTCTCTCTCTCTCTCCATCTCTCTCTCTCTCTCCATCTCTCTCTCTCTCTCTCTCGCTGTATCTTCCAGGCCCTTTCTATCTCATTCTCTCAATCTTTCACTTTCTCTCCATTATCCTTCTGTATTTCCGTCTCTACTAATCCCCCGTCCAGTTGCAAGGCCTGCTGTTCTCATTCCACAAGCTGAAATATGTGTATATGTGTGTGTACTGTATGCTGTGTGTGTGTGTGTGTGTGTGTGTGTGTGTGTGTGTGTGTGTGTGTGTGTGTGTGTGTGTGTGTGTGTGTGTGTGTGTGTGTGTGTGTGTGTGTGTGTGTGTGTGTGTGTGCGTGTGTGTGTGTGTGTATCGAGCGCAAATCGTGCCACATGGACGTTGCTACACTCGCGCGCACGCATTCGATTTTATCTGTGTTGTACTGAACGCATGAACGTCTCCTGTAATTTTCAAATGGCTTTTGAATCATAACGCGCAGACGTCGCCGTCACGCGTCCCCGTGTGCCTTCTCTTTTGTGCCTCACAGGGGAACGCGAGGTCGCGTAGTGTTAGGCGTTTGTGGCGAACGCATGTGTTAACGCACGCATACATCTAATGGCCATGTGGCCATCATGCGTGAGACGACACGGTCAAATGCAGCGCCGCTATGAACTGTACGCGTGATTGACTTGTTGCTCTGCTCTGGAACGCACGTGTGAGATGTGTGCCACCCATTTGATTCAGCGCTAAACCTGCGTGTGTGTGTGTAGACGTGTATATCAAATAAAAAATCCATCCAGACGTTCATGCGAGCATGCGTTGGTCTGTCACTGTCGCTGTCTGTGCTCCTTAGGGCTGACGTGACGTCACAAAATAGCTTGATTTATTTTGATTGTGGTACAATACAGACCTTAAAAGGACCACCGGTGGTCCTGGGGGGGGGTTCCAAGTGGACCACAGCTAAATGAAGGAGTTGGTAACCAAATGGACCTGTTATGTCTCACTGACGAGTGTTTGTTATCCTTTTGTTATGCTTATGAATCTAAATTAAGTCAGGACGGCCGAGCGGTCTAAGGCGCTGCATTTAGGTTACTGTCTCCCCTGGAGTCCTGGGTTCGAAATCCCACTTTTGACATCAACATTTTCTGTTATGAGATACTTAAAGTGTGGTTCCTGTGGAAATAAGCTTCGGCTTTCTAGGATCTCCTTTTAGTTGACCTTGTACCAGTGATTTGTACGGTCATGAAACTGTACTTTTTCTATTGCAAACTTCTAATAAATTCTTCATCAATCAATCAGTTTGATGTGTGCATCATTTTTACTAGTTTCTCGGGGATCGATTGATGTGTACATTGTCACACTGCACTGGTGTTGTTGTTGCTGCTCCACACTTTGAAACAGTAAAGTTTATTAGAAAATAAATTATCTGATCTTTTCACGAACACATGGATCTTTTGGCTATTGAGAGCGTAAACATTAGTACAGTGATATGATTATACAATGAGTGCCCTATAGCAGAGGTCTTCAACAGGGGTTCTGCGAAATTGACGCTTGTTGTAGCCCCGTCCCCCCGAGGTGGTAGGGGTCCCTGCTCCATCTTCACATCACTTAGAGGGTTCCATGGCCTGAAAACGTTGAAGATCCCTGCCCTATAGGGCTTATATAACAACATCTGTAATTGGATTCATGAAGCAATAAGCCTTTGAAATGCCATCCATCTATAAATATATTCCTCTCCCCTATCTTTTAATCGTTCAATCCAATTTTTTAACTACAGACTGGATCCCAATAGTCATGTATTCAAGTAGCTCCCCCTTTTTTCTTTCCCCCCCCCCCCCCCCAAGTCAAATGGTCTTCGAATGGCGAGTCGAATCTTGCTTGAGGAGTCCAATGTATTCACATTCCTATGCAAATCTAATAGTTTATTAAATAAATATATACTACATTTATCTAAAACAGACCATAGCTTAGAGAGACACATAATGAATGATAAACTGATTACAGACTATAGGTTATAGGAATAATCATCTGAAAATGCATTGAACGGAACTGTCAGCAGGTGTCACTGTTGCACTATTGGTTTCTAAAAATCATTACTTCTCAGCACAACTTGAACGGATCGTATAACTTTGAATGCTTGAACAAGGTTTTATACCAGTAACTTTAACAAATTCAATTTAAAATAAAGTCTTCATTGACAACCATGATAATTAAACAAGGGAGATTCTCTAACTGGATTTAGGGTTAGAATTATCATTAGTCTGGACCAGGGGGTCTTCACCAGTGTGTCAATTGTTTATAAATATTTTTTTTTCTTCTTTTTTTATATTAACCACTTGAACTCACAGCACGAGCCGTTGTGAGCTTGTAGATGGGATATTTTCGGGCAAAAAGGTTTTGTGTAGAGGGGAAAAAGAGCAGACTAAGTACAGAGTGAAAGGTCAAGTATATTAACTATTGACTGTTGAACTGGTTAAATATCTGAAAACACAAGGTGACATGAATCCAAAATACACTGATGATTGTGCTGTCAAGACCCCTGGTCTAGACTAAGCCCAAAATGAAACAAATAAAATACAAATGTTATTAATTCACTGTCTGACAGCATGTTCTGTGGAGTTCAAGCCACAATATACCCAAGTACATATTTTAGAAAAATATTGTACAAATCATTTCTACTTTGCAGTATTGATATTTTTACAAAACATTTTCATACCTTTACATTTACTAAGTACATTTTGAAATGTGAGACTTTTATCCGACATTTCTACTTTGCAGTATTGATACTTATAAGTAACACATTTGAGTACCTTGGTCAGAACATCTTTGGAACACTATTAAATGAAACCCAATAAGCCGATCAAGGGTTAAAAGCGACCACACCTGTCCAGGACGGAATTCACAAAGGATGGAATTAATTTGAAAGTGTGATTCGAGTTGCATTTGGCAAGTTGACAAAATATTTTTTCCCCCCCAAATATGGGCATGTGTGTCACAATATGAATGTAACAGAATGTGATGTCACAATAGGTCAGCAGCCATAGACATCAAGGCATTACAGACAAGATGTGACGGTTTTCAAAGTTGCAATAGCATTGAATTTGTAGATACTGGAGGATGCACAATATCATGAAGTCACTGAAGTCTTCATAAACAAGATGAAGAGTCAATCTCCGCAGCAGGCCACAACGGGTGTTTGCCTCAGGAAACACCCTTTTATTTCCATCCAGCGGGTCATGGAGGAAGCAAAGTGTAGGCTGTGGGGTGAAGGCTCCTGTGGAGAAACAGAGAACGTCATTCAGCGACACCTAAACCGGTTCCATGTCCCCGTCTAGGACTGTTCCCTAGTTGTACGGTAAAGATGTGACATTTTAATGAAGTGCCCCAGACAATACATAGTACAGCGTCATTGATTGTGAATAGTTTATCAGTAGCCCTTTTTTTATTCCAGTAACCAAAGTCTGACACATACTACATCAGAGAGAGAATCCTGTAAAAAACTGTTCGCTCCTCAGCAGACCTTCAGGAGGTCCCTGCCACAGAATACTAGACCCTCAAGAGCTCCTTCAGTGATGCTGCAGTCAGGTGCCGGGGGGGCCTCCAACAAACAGTCTTTCCAGGGCAGGTCCGTCTCTGAGAGCCTGCAGCACACACAGGTTCTTCATGGCGTCAACTCACCTTTAAAACACCAGAGAAGGATCATGTCAAAACCCAAGTGTCCACTTTAGTTGTAAAGTTTCAAATCGTTAACTACAGTCAATGAAAATGTTTGCATTTCTTTGTGCTATCCACCCCAAATCGGATCTTTTGGCCCGACTTTTCACACTGCATTTGCAAGTGACACAGATCTGATCTGATTTTAACAGCGGCAGCCCAAAGCTGCACTTAGTCGACATATCTGCTTTGGTTACCGTGGTAACGACGTAGGCGTCATTACACCATAACGTTGATTATGTTCAGGAAATGCGACATTACAGAAAGGCGACAACAACAAAAACAAGCACACGTTACAATATTGTTTTTCTCCCTTCTTTTCATTACTCTTGTGTTTCGCTTTTCTCTCTGGTTTTATCCGTTTAGCTCAGGTGTTTTCTCTCTTCTCTCTTGTTTTTCTCATGTGCTCAGTGCCGCGCTGTAATCAAATAGTAAATACTCGCGCTCTGTAATGACGTCATTTGGAGCTCCGCGCTCGGGTCGCGCAGCAGCAAGTGACGTATGGACAGTTTGATGTGACTTGCATGTGACTTGCGTATAACTCTATGGGGTGGATGTGGTTACTGCTTTCTAATACAGATGTCCTCAGATCCAATTTGGATCGGATTTGAAACCACCTCTGGATGTGGTTTCTCAAAATCAGATTTCATGTGACCTGCATGTGACCTGTCTGGATTTAGACTATTTTTTTAAATTCCGATTCCACTTTTGATGTGACACAGATCTGATTCAGGCTAGATTTATGTGGCAGTGTAAATCCAGACTCAGTCTTGGCAGCAGAGACATCTTGCCTGCCGAACCCACAAAGAAGCAAGAGCTGAGGAGAGCCTTCATCAATAAGGAACTCACGAGTCGGTCCTCCTGACAGGGCAGGTCCGTGTCTGAGAGCCTGCAGCACACCCAGGCTCACCATGGCGTCACGCACCTTTAAAACAGCAGAGAAGATCATGTCAGTCATTTGTGGTCATTAATACATGGGCATAAAACAAATCCTTAACTACAGTCCACGGAAATGTTATGCATTTCTTTGTGCCACTGGATTTATCTATAGCAGGTAAACACTAAAATGGCTACTAGAATCTTAAACAGAAATTACATTTCATGTTCACACACACTCTTGTAGAGGCAAAAAACAGTCTAACATTCAAGTAGAAATCCAAGGCAGATTTCCACCAGTTCATTCCAGTCACTCAGTCATCCCAGTCACTCAGTCTTGGCAGACACATGGAGCTGCCACTGTCGGGTGCTGACAGACAATTTTAGTTAGGGTAGGACACAAATGATTGTGATCTGCAGTTGTACTCGGTGCAGTCTTTATCTAAAGACATTCCCAATGTTTTCCTCTGTTGTCATGGGACCCAAATGGACACAAGCCCCAAGCGCTTGTAGATATCTATCTAACATAGATATGCTAAAAGTCTACAATCAAAGTCAAACGTTTACTTGTCAGTGCACACATTTGATTGACAGTGTATCTAGGGTTGGGGACGGTAACCGCCGTACCGTGTCAGTGTGCCTACCACGGTCAAAAAAGAACAAAAAATAGGCGATTTTATAACCTTTTCTGTCAAGTCTTGTAACTAAAACCTGTATATAGCAGCACTCAATCACTGCGAGTTGAGACGTGAGTTTACAGAATCACTGTACACGATCTGACTACCCGTTTCTCTTCTGGTTTGTTCACACACAGCTGTCTGTGTCTGAAAAGTCCAAGTAGCTAAGTTACTATCCGAGTGCACAGATCTAAAAGCTCAGAACGCGTCGCGGATGCGACGTGTTGTGAGCTTGTAGACTGCACCACCCCTAAGTGTATCTGCTGCCAAGTTCAGCCTAGGAGCTGCATATCAATTCATATTTTTGTTTCTTCAAGTTGTGTCTGGTGTGAATGTATTCCTTTTAAAAGGAAGGCAATCGAGAACATCCAGATCTTCAAGGCTGAAAAGTGTGTTCAGTGCAAACCGCAGACAAAGGGGTTCAGTTCATCCTCTAGTTGTAGAGGTTATTACATTTTAGTTGAGGTATTAGAATTGAAAGAGATTTCAATACCGTGCTTGGAGTACGCCTTCAGTCTCGGGTTGAGAAGTCCCACACAAAGCTGCATGTTATTGCTGTTAAAACACACACAACAACAGTTAAACAGATGTACGACCCATACAAGACCCCTAACATGCTACATGAAGCAGATTGTTTAGTGAAAATAGTTTTCAGTAAACGTTTTTAAAGTTACACCAGCTTTTAGCAGCTGTCAGAGATTCCCCTTGGGCTGTGTTTCTCAACCTTTTCAGGCCACGACCTGACATTTTTAACTGGGGACCCCCTCACCCTGAAGAGGTATTAACGTCCTTAAATTGTCACTTCAGAAATGTGCATAGTTAAACCCTCCATACAGTTAAAACTTGTTTACTGTCGAGTGAGAAAACAATGTTGCACATCCGAGTTATTCATCTAGGGACCCCCCAAATAATTTGGGGACCCACCACCGGTTGAGAACCACTGCCCAAGGGAACCAGACTTTCAGTCTTTAATATATCTGATTCGAGATACAGTGTAAACAAATCTCTGACTTAAAAGGCCTGTGGGACAAACCAGGCCAGTGAATGAATGTATACATTCAAACAGAAAAGTAATTTACCTTAATGTCAAATTTAGGCCTAGAATTATTGACTGCTTTAACCAGTGAAAAATAGCAGATATACAAGCTCACAGCGCGGCACTCGGAGCCAGGTTTTTCAAAAAAATCTTAGAAGGATTCAAAAGACACTTATAGAATCGGGACAAAATTCAAATTTTCACGATTTAAAAAAAATAGCAGATCTACAAGCTCGCAGCACGGCACTTAGTGCCGCGCTGTGAGCTTGTATATCTGCTATTTTTAAATATTTAAAGCATAAAATATTGCGTCATAATGTGTTCAGGACTAAATGGGTTAATAGCAAGCAGTGTTAATTTTGTCAACTAAGACTAATAAGAGACTACAAGATTTTGATATTTTGTCGATAAGACTAGACTAAAACAATTTCAGAAGACTAAGACTATTATTTGTGTTAATCAAAAGACTATGACTAAATCTACATCTGAGACTAATGGCTGTAAAAATTAACACTGGTATGTAACTGCAATGAAACTAAAGCCAAATACATATTTTATGGTTTATTTTAACCAAGTAACCACCAGCAGAAGACAATGTCTTGTTCACAATATGGTTATATTTAGCCTAAAAAACTTTCTCCTAAAAGACAAAGACTAAAAGTCTAAGACTACTCCCATAAGACTAAGACTAAAAAATGTAGTCGACTAAAACAAGACTAGACAAAAACAATTTCAGAAGACTAAGACAAAATCGTGTGTTATTCAAAAGACTAAGACTTGCAACTGTAAGCTGCGGACAGCATTTCACAGCTGAAAACAAACATCTCTTCATATTGTTGTCTTCAATACATCCTTGTAGTACTGTACATCGGCTATTTTAAATTAGCGAACATTTAAATATTTACAGGGACATAATACAGACATTTGTCATGGAAGATTGTAGACTTCCCAAGCAACATGGAGACGTTTTAATTTTCGAAATCGCTTCATAATTGACTCAAATGTGAATGTGATCAAAACTGGTCTTTTCTTGCTTCTATCTCTAACCCTAACCCTAAACCTTAGGCCCATGGGAGTGTCGCCACTCCAACAATAAGAAGTCACTGTCGGAATGGAGATATGTCTGAATGGAGACATGGGAACATGTCCATTCTCCATTCAGACATATCTCCATTCCGACAGTGACTTCTTATTGTCGGAGTGGCAACACTTCCATGGGGGGGTTAGGGTAAGAGATAGGGTTAGTGTCTGAACTCTGAATGGAGACATGTCGGAAAGGAGACCTGTCTGAAAGGAGACATGTAACGTCCAACCTCCCCACCTCAAGCATTAGTTTAGTGAGGTTATGGTTAGGGTTAGGGGTAGGGTTAGGTGGTAAGAAAGTGGGGAACATAGAACCTGGGGAACATAGGTACACTGTGTAGCGTCCGAGCGTCACCGTCGTATGAGGGAGCGTTTTATATATATATATATATATATATATATATATATATATATATATATATATATATATTGTTTTGATTGATATCGCAAAATATACTCGAGTATTTATAGTGCCGATCCTTCGAATACTCGCGAAATATACTGTATATACAATAAAGCTGGCAAGGGCTGGACCTAGCCTAGCTGAGCTAGACATCCCAACCAATATTAAAACAAGGTACTAGGGATACTACAGTTAGTTAGTTAGCTAGATGCATTAGTATCTAGGCTAGCCCCAGGCTAGGACTCACCGATTCATCATCGCGCATCCACGTGCACACAATAGTGATCCCTTAACATGGAAGCCAACGGTCTTTCTCATCTTTGATGTCCATTTTCTCCCAAAAACACTTTTGATGCCAAGGATGGCATTGGATTTTCGCTAAAATGGTACAAACTGAAAGGCATCGATCCCTATTCTATGATCGATCCGCCATTACTGTGTACGCTTTAACACTTCCGGGTAAATATCAAAAGGTCGTGAGCGGCTTTCAAAATAAGAGACTATAGCCGCGGACGGAGCAGGCGAACGGCAGCTTGGACTAAACGCATTGAATTATTTGTTGCAATTGAATTGCACGAAGAAACCCAAGAACACAAATGTACAAGTAGTAGTGAAAATAGCCGATCTACAAGCTCATAAAGTGGTGCTTGCTTAGCGGCGCGTTGTGAGCTTGTATATCTGCCTTTCATTCGTTATTGTTTTAACAGAAGAAAGGTAGTCTTTTTTTTGTTTGTTTATAGGCCTATGCGCTAGTCTAGACTATTACTGTGTTTTTTTACTGTGTCTAGATAGATATCCATTTGCATTTGTTATATTGTTGATGATGTTCTGACATATTATCTTGTTTATTATTGTGATGTTATTTGCTTATTGTAAATCGCTTTGGATTAAAAGCGTCTGCTAAATGCCTAAACTGTAAACTGTAAACTGTATTCCAATACGTTAGCATACGGTATAGTTAACAAACAGTAACCATGTTGCATCAAACCAGACACAGGCCTACCTGGCTGAAGTTTATATTCCCCTCCGTCCTGTGTTTTCCTCCTTTATATTGTTTATTCTGGATTATTTTACTTCTGTTCTCGTGATGTGTATTTCCCTGCGTGTCTGGTCCATAGGGGTCTGGTCTCTTTTCTTGCAGTCCTTCCTGGATCTAGACGCAGTTCACACGCATGCGCAACAAGTTAGCTACTCGCAGCAGCTCCAAGCCCTCCTACTGGCCAAAGCTGGAACAGCAGCCAAGTAGTTTGAAACATGATTTTTACTTTTCCCTCAAATGTTTTAATCGCTTGTTCAAAAATAGCGTTCATGTTTTCCAAAATGTGATAGGAAGGTGTTTATTTTTTCAACATTTTAACTCTACTTATCAACCTCTAACACTCTTCTACTTTAACCTCTATTCCTAAAACTCTTGAATATTTGCTGTATTCATGTTTTAAACATGACACTTATGACTGAGAGTGAGTCTCACTAAAAATGCATGGAATATTTGAACAGAAGGTGGCGCTTTAATAATTCTAGCATTTTAAGTCTTCACCAGTAACTATTGTTTAAAATACATGTGCTTGATACTTGACACCAATAACAAGAAATTCCCTTTCATCGACAGCGTGTTTTGTAGAATGCAGGCCAGGCCATTAATTTTTTTGTTAAAATGCTACAGGCCAGTGTGGCCAAGAACTAAGTCAGAAGTGGTGTTACCAACTTCAGTTAGTGCTTTTGAGATTTACTTCCTGAAACAAAAAAACACACCAAAATGATTTGAAATCACTTTTACAATTTAACAGTAACAATCTTTCTTTGCAGTACATTTTTATGCAGTACATTTTTATTCGATACCACTCCAGCCATTCTCAAATTGTTTACAATTTTCCCTGTTCAATCAGGGATTCAAACTCTTCTGTGCACATAAACATTTAAGTGAAGTGATCAGATGAGAGCCAGGTGCTCAACAGCAAGGAACTTGAGCAAGAATAGATTGGAACAGCATCCATACATTATGAGAACACCTGAACACAGCCTGCCCATTGCTAGTTTGTAAAAACCCTGCTGCCCACTTATTCTCCACAAAGCCACCCCCCAAAATCAATCAAGGATTTGGATTCAAACCCAGGAATCCAATGATAGAAATGAAGTGAGCATCTACTGAGATATGTTTCTGGGCTTCAGGCAGAGCTAATCAAAGTATTGCAGTTAACAATGAGGTCATACCGTGGTATACTGTATACAGATTACAGTATACTGGTGGTATAAAAAAAGCACAATATGATCTACAGCCTCATGATAACGTTGCCCTTACTTCCTCGGCTACATCCTAAAAATAAAAAAAAAACAAAAAAAAAACAGAACTACAGTACAAGCCAAGCAACTTCTCACCTTCCTGACATTGGCCACATGACATACTATAGGCTATGAGACAGACCAACAAAGCTCTGTGGCTTTTCCTTTTTTACACAGTTTATATTTTTACCACCAGGCTGTCAAAGGAATTAGCCCTCAGGAACCATTAAAGTTGATGTGAATTGGATGAGTCCATTTTCAATATAGAGCTCTTCAACGTCACTTGGCTAGATGAGACTCATCATATTTATTCAACCACTACTGCCAATTCTTTCCAACAATGTCTTTCTTTTTATGGGGTTGTGATCCAATGTCCCCCATTTGTATTATATGGTCATTGTCTGTCAAAAACCCTGTATTCCAATTTGTATGTTGACAGTAACAATTTTTAAATTAAAAGCATAACACAGAGCAGGGGTCTTCAACAGGGGTTCAGGGGTCAGGGACCCTTAGGTGGTACTCGGGTCCTGCTAATCTTTGCTATTTTTGACAAGTGGTTAATATAGTTTCTATCACAGATCTAAAATCTCAATGCCTCGCACTGTGAGCTTGTAGATTGTCAAAGAAAATTTACCAGTAGTCTAGCCTAAAGGGCAGAGTGGAACAGAGTGAAAAGTCAAAGTATTGACAGTTCAAATGTTTAAATATTTGAAAACACACATTAACATGAATTCAAAATATACTGTTGATCCTGCTGTCAACAATGAACTTGTAGATTAGACTAGTACAGAGTGAAACGTCAGATTAAGTATTGACATTTTAAGTGTTTTTCTGAAAACGCACATTAACATGAATCCAAAATACACTGTTGATCCTGCTGTCAAACAATGAACTATCGCAGATCTAAAATCTCAATGCCTCGCACTGTGAGCTTGTAGATTGTCAAAGAACATTTACCGGTAGTCTAGCCTAAAGGGCAGAGTGGAACAGAGGGAAAAGTCAAAGTATTGACAGTTCAATAGCCTAAAGGGCAGAGTGGAACAGAGTGAAAAGTCAAAGTATTGACAGTTCAAATGTTTAAATATTTGAAAACACACATTAACATGAATTCAAAATATACTGTTGATCCTGCTGTCAACAATGAAATTGTAGATTAGTTTTAGTCTAATCTAAAGGGCAGACTAGTACAGAGTGAAAAGTCAGATTACGTATTGACATTTCAAGTGTTTATCTGAAAACGCACATTAACATGAATCCAAAATACACTGTTGATCCTGCTGTCAAACAATGAACTCTATGAAGTGGCAGTCCCGGCTTCGCTCTCAACTAAGGCGTCCTTGGCCTTAAAACATTGAAGACTCCTGATAGAGGGTAGGCATGTCCCACAAGTATTGGTATCAAAATGAACACAAATGTTCCATGTAAAGTACTGGACATTTAAGCAGCTCCAAAGTGAGGAGACTGAACAATTCCTGACACCATGTTCTCAGAGAAGTCTTCATACACATTATGTATGGGCAGTCGCAGCACCAGGGCACACGTGTTTGCCTTTGGAAATCTGTTTTTGTTACCGTCCAGCTCATGCAGGAAGCGCATTTGGGGGACTGGGGCGAACCCAAGCGGTGGTATGGTCTTTGCTCCGGTGGCAAAACGGAGCACTTCTTCCAAAGTGAGACGCCTCAGAAGTTGCACCTTTCCATCTGCCCGCAAGCCATCGTCAACCGCTTCCCATCCATCAAGGATGTCTTCACCGAGGACAGCTTCCGCCTCCAGCACCGCCTCCCCAGCTGTAAAAGAAAAGATGTGAGGTTTTAGTGAACCGAACTGCTCCAAAGAATATACAGCATACTGTGTCATTGATTATGAAACTATAATTAGCCCTTTTTTGAATAATATTAAAAATCTGAAACCTACCCTCGACATCAGCCAACCAATCCCTCCAAAAGGCAATGGTTCGCTCCTCCGCAGATCTCCTGGAGCTCCCTTCGACTGAATAATGGACTCTGAAGAGCCCCTTCAAGTCTGCTGCAGTCACAGGTTCTGGTGGGCCTCCAACAAAAAGTCTTTGCAGGGCTGTGTGGTCTCGGAGAGCCTGCAGGACTCCGAGGTTCTCCAAGCCATGGCTCAACCTAAGAGATTAGATAATACAAGGCATACAGCACGTGTGTACTTGTTTAAGAATCAAATACAGTCCATTGAAATGCTTTTTTGTGCTGCTGGATTTATCTATTACAGCTAACAATAATAGCAGGTAAACAGCAAACGATAGCAACTAGACTCTTAAACATAAATGGCTAATGTTCACTTACTCTCGTACAGGCAAACAGAGACGTGCATTCAGGTAGAACTCGAGCGCCGACTGGACCAGCTCGTCCCGGTCACTCAAATTTCGGACCACCAATCCCAGACCGCCGACTTGGGAGAGTCTGGTCTGTTCCGCCTGAATCTCCTTCAGTGTCTCTGCTTGTTGTATCTGCAATACGGTAAATCCAAGGTATTTTGAGAACGTACGTAACATTTCTATATTGCAAGAAATTCCATAAAATGTGCCTAAGCCTTGCAACACTTAATTTCCTTAGACCAAAGTTAACACTGGGTTCTAAACAGTGTCTGCAGGACCTCAAGAGAGGGACACCAAGTTGTTTGCATCGTATATTAAGAGCTGTATAATATCTGCGCTCTTCAGGCAACATAACATAAAACAGCCTTTTGACCTGGGGGGTCAGACTTTTTGCAAGCGTTGTTTCTCTCTGACTCGACAGCTTTTGACTGCCTCACAAAGACTGTCATGCCAGCACATAGGCTAATCCATGTTTCTTATTCTGCAAATGAACTAAATAAATTGCCACAACATCTACCCTACTTACATTTGAATAGTTATTTATTTATACTTCCTCTTATCTTCTATACAGTTTAGAAAACTGTGTGAGCAAATTCACTACTTGCCTTCTGCAAGCCAGCCTTTAGATCTTCGTCATCCACCTCGTCAATGCTAACAGGTGGCGGTGGCCGTCCTAGGATTTGGCTGAGCAGTCTTTCAGAGAAGACACTGGGCCCCACTCCTCCGTGGACCAGGCAGACAGACAACATCGAGCCTATGACTCGATAGTTGCCCCTATTGAGTGCTGAAACCGGGGACAGAGATTTTTGGTTTTGTCAGGCAGGATAAAAAGTAATGTGTATTTGCATGCAGTCTATGAAGAACGCATGCAAATGTTTTCCTCTTGTCATAGGACTACAATTACACATTTCTTGATTGACAGTGTATCTGCTGCAAAGTGCAGCCTAGGATAAATTTGATTCAAGGTGTATCTAGGTGTTAAGTGCTGTATCCTCATGTACATACCTACTGCGTCCAGCGCAAGATTCTTACTCTGAGCCGAACCCACAAAGACTTGAGAGCTCATTATGGCCTGCATGAGCAGAGTGATGAGCTCGCGTGTAGGGCCACCAGTATCTACAGCTCCCTCTCCCCGACCGCAGGTGTCAACAAAGACAACATCGAGCCTCTTGTTGGGGTTGAATGTTTTTCTTTTAAACGCCCTCAGCGAAGAACCCAAGATGTCACTTCTGTTCACATTAACACAGTTTCCAGGTGGTGGCAGAGATTTAAAATCAACATTGGCCTTGAGTGTCCTCAACACGTTTCTGAGTTCTTCTTGGGGGTCTGGTAGCGCACTAGAAGCTGACAGCTCTGCTACAGAGAGAGGAGACGACACTGGCGATGGAGGAGAGACGTCAACAACTGGCGCTTGAGGTGAGATGGCGTCAACTGGCGCTGGAGAGATGGCCACAACTGGCGCTGGAGGAGAGATGGCGACAGCTGGAGGAGAGACGGCGACAGCTGGCGGAGAGATGGCGACAACTGCCGCTGGAGGAGAGATGGCGACAGCTGGAGGAGAAACGGCGACAGCTGGCGGAGAGATGGCGACCGCTGGAGGAGAGATGGCGACAACTGCTGCTGGACGAGAGAGAGGAGACACTGTGTCGACAGGGAATGAATCCTGAAATGTGAGAAGACAGACAGGGAATTTAACTTTTGGGCCTCAACAGTACAAAATTAACATACTTATGTTTGATACAGTTTATAATAAACTTAAATAAAAATACCGTGTGGTCAAGCCATCGAACATGCAGGGTTGTTCCCTGCGTAAAGCCAACGTCCGCTAACGTCCCAACTCTGTCACTGTAGAGTTCCAACACAGGTGTTCGGGACGTTAGACGGAATCTCTCTGTTGCTTGATGAACTGCTCCAGCGAAGGATACAAGACTCTATGAATGAAAAATTCAATTCAATTCAATTTTATTAAAGTGTCAAATCATAACAAGTTATCTCAAGACTCTCTCACTTTACAAAGGCTAAAGAGCCATCTCACTTTACAAAGGCTAAAGAGCCATGAGAGAGAGAGAGAGAGGAGAGAGACAAGGGAGAGACAAGGGGCACATGCACGCGCACATACACAGGCCCAACATGCGTATGTGCAAGAACGAATGAAGCAACGAACGAGCGAAGCAACGAACGAACGCACACACGCAAAAAACAATTGTGCAATGATGAAACAGACGTGTGCAATGATGAAACAGACTATAAATGAACGAGTGTACACTGTTGAAACAGCCATTATACCAGGCCATTTAACATTACATTTATTAAATTCCTATAATGTAGCTTTTAGCATCTGGCTCTAGAGCTCAGAATGCTTGCATGTCACCCAATAGTTTCAAAGTCATGTCTAAGAATACAGCAATATTGATGACAGCATATTTTAGTTACCTGGACAGAGCTCCCCAGGCGAAACTTCTTTTGTCGAGTTAAAAGGTCTGGATATTTAAATTTGAACAAGAACCCATTGCTGGGGCTTGCCAACCGACTTTCAGCCATCCTCCTTTCCACAACCTATCAAAAGATTAAATGGGGTCATTAGTGGCTGAAATGTCCATTTGTCTTCTGGAACTTAACCTTCAAATTCCTATTTTTTTTCGTTACCAGTTGATCACAAAGGCTGTGCAGGTAGACCACATGACATGCTCCTAAATATATATGTCTGTTTGAGATTCAGTTAGATTGAGAACAGGAGCACTCGTTTTTTTCCACAATGTGGAACAGGCGGTGCCTCCTTCGGGGAACTAAGAATGTGACTGAGGTTACGGTTACGATTAGGTTTAGGCATAGTCTTACTGAGGTTAGGGTTAGGATTAGGCATAGTTTTACTGAGGTAGGGTTAGGCATTTCAAGGGTGTTTGTCTTAGTGTATGTAACACCGGTGGCACTGTACTATTCTAAAGCCCCCTCAAGTATCTTTTTGGCTTGGTAGATCATGTAGAGTTGGTCATTTTAAAAGCAACTCAAGTCAAATACCAATACGGCTCAGATGTTCAAGTCAACTAAAGTGTGGACACCCCTGGTTTTGAAAATACCAATACGGCTCAGATGTAGCACCTGGCTTAAGGTGAAATAATGTATAGGTAGCACCCGATCTATGCACAAGTACTTACAGCCTGACGTCTAGTCTCTGCCTCTTCAGCGATCCTTAGAGCCTGGAGAGCTTCAGCCTCCTGCCTCCTCGCTGCAGCAGCACCAAGTCGGGCAGCTTCTTCCAGAAGAAGTGTCTGGGGGGAGAGAGAGAAAATAAATACTGCGTCAGTTAATACAAACTGTGTGCATAATATACTGTATGTGTATGAATGTAAACTGTGTGCATAATATACTGTATGTGTATGAATGTATGCGTTTCAATACCCTCGCTCTGTCTATGGCCAGGCTTCTATTATATTCAGCATCCTGCTGTGTGATCAGCAGGCGGCGCTGTTGTAGCTCGTCCTGAAACCACAATTCAATAATTCTTTAACTGACCGCACTAGAATTGACAATTAAATGTACACATAGCAAGCAAATGTTTGTGTAGGTAATTTCTAGATTACAAATAAAAAAGTAGGTTGGTATATGAGATTTAACAATTGACACAATTCCAATACGCGTTTGTATGTCTCAGCATATAATCCAACTAGTGCCACCAAGAGCAGAAATGATTTAAGCATAACATAATATAGATATTAATCACCTTCCATCCATCCTCAATAATATCAGTTTTGAACACCACATTGATTAGAAAACAGATAGTGCTGCCTCTGACTTTACCATTATGACGGGTTCACCTATCGGTGTGTTCCCAACAGTCCGGGTCTCGGCGGACGTAGTCGCTGCGGTCAGGGTGGCGGCGGAAGAGTCCCCGGCCACAGTGGACGTAGTCGCTGCGGTCAGGGTGGCGGCGGAAGAGTCCCCGGCCACAGTGGACGGAGTCGCTGCGGTCAGGGTGGCGGCGGAAGAGTCCCCGGCCACAGTGGACGTAGTCGCTGCGGTTCTCCGGTTCTCCAAAGAGACCTCCAAAATTAAATAGATTATGTATTTGTGTATTAGTAAATTAATCAGTAAATGAATCAAAGGTCATACAGTAACATAAACAAGCTGATGTAATGACCTGCTGTGCTGAAACCGAATTTAGATTTTCTACAGCCACACTTTGAATGGATTCTTGTCTTACCAAGCCGATGATTTCTTCAATGTCAGAGTCTTCAAGGTCCCCCCTCTGGTTGTTGCCAAAATGGGCATCCTCACTGTTTGACTCCATGGGTTCCTTAAGAATTAGACACATTGAATGAGGAAAACCATACCAAGTATTATTGAGATAGACCATGAGTAAAGCATAATGTATATCTGTTGCTGTAGTGTACTCTTACCACAACTGAGGGAATGGTGTCCATCCGTTCAGAGTCAGTCTACAAATTCACAGAAAGGTTGTGTCAGAATAGAATAAAAGTCAGAATAGAATAAAAGTCAATGGTTTTATGACATGGCATGAGCTACAGAATGGTTTTATGACACGATAGCATGAGCTACAGAAATTTACAATAGAATAAAAAGTCAATGGTTTTATGACATGGCATGATCTACAGAAATTTACATTAAATGTAATATCAGTCTTCTGTGAAACAAAGCTCACTTACGATGGTTTCAGCCGAGCTGTCACTGTCTGCCGAGTGGTCGGTCTCCATTTCCTGTTGGTCCGTCTCCATTTCCTGTATGATGAACATAACAGATTAGACCCCAACAACGAACATAACAGATTAGACCCCAACAAATGTCTGACCAGCAATCAACAAAGCAACAGCAGTTTGTGTTCTTACAGAATCAGAGTCTGCATTGCCTTCATCCAGAGTTATTTTATCCTGTGGTGGAAGCACAAAGAGGACAACATGAGCTTCAATTGTTCTCCAAGTCAGCTTAATCAGGCTTTTACCACCTTCATTAATCTATAATCTGATGGACATGGCATACAACGGACAGTACCTTCGGGAGCACGTAGATGGCCGATCTCATGTTTGTCGTCATTGACTTGAGGCCAACCGGGTTCCACAGACTCCTTTCTATCATGTTGATGTTTTTACGGCCGTCCACTGTGCACAGCTTGAACTGCTGCTCTCCCAGGATGGGGAATGTGCGTCTCAGGGCTGTGGTCAACGCCGACCCGTCTCGCGACAGAGGAATGCGAATTTTCTGAACAGTCACGGCTGAAAAGTGTGTGCAGACCACAGACAAAGTGTTAAATTCAGTTCATCCTTTAGTTGTAGAAGTTAATACATTCAAGTTGAGGTATTGGATTTGAAAGAAATTACAATACCGTGCTTGTGAGAGTAAGTCTTCAGACCGGGGTCGAGGAGAAGTCCCACTCGAAGCTGGACGGTATTGCTGTTAAAACACACGACAACTGTTAAACAGCTGTACAACCAATACAAGAACCTTTGGATCACTGCTTTGTCTGATTTTGTTGATCTAAACAAATATTTCTACAACATAGCAGCATTTGAGTCAGAAATCCCCAGGGCCAAAATGTCTGCTTTATGTTAGTTACTAGCTTACTTTGGCCACAGCAAATATTGAATGCAAAAGCGATAAGGTGCCTTGTTATTGCAACAACATAATGTTCGCTCTCTTGGGATTAAATGCTCTGAAGAAACATAACCAAAAAATATTACCCTGCCCACCCACGACATTGTGTACTTACAGAGATGGTCCAGCAGGGGGGGTATGCTCTGTCTCTCCTGATGAGCTGTACAACAGACAGAAACATAATTTCAGTTTTATGGACTTTCCAGCTATGGACAGACTGAGGGACAGATTACAGAAAAAAAAAAAGTTAAAGTACCCAGTTCCACAGGAACGCACATGGAGGTCCAGAAACTGCAGGGCAATGTCTTGCTGGCAGTGCAAGCACTTCTCCTTGACAACCTGAGTGGAGCACAAGTTTAAAAAAGAAAAGAAAGATTAAGCGCAAACAGGTTTGGGTGTATTCCATAAGTAATTCCTTACCATGCGAGTGTTTATATGACACTTATAAGACAATCATGAGCAATTACCTGTTCCTCAGCTACCACAGGTCCCTGTGACGCAGCCACCTCCAGCCGCCGTTGTATAGGGACAACATACGCCACAGCCCGATTAAGTTCACTCTCGTTTCTTAAAAACGAGACACTGTAGCCACCCGGTGGCATATCTATCTCGATCAGTTCACCTGCTCTATTGGTCTTATACAGCTTGAACCCGCCTCCAAACTGTAGGGGGGGAAAGGCAGTGTAGAGACTGCGGACCAGGTCCAGATGGGTGGACTCTCTGGACAGGCGCACCCTCCTTTTACCAAGGCCACGTCTCTTCAGCTCAACACACTCCAGTGGTGTTGGCTTGTGCTGCTGTCCTGGCTGAGCTAGGCAACAGAACTCATGCTCCCAAGGCACAGCAATTGGGTTCCTGGCAATGGCTTGGAGCCTCTTGTTCCTCTTAGGGGCGGGCTCAAAGAGTCCAGCCAGCGCCCTCTCGGTTGAGGTGGACTGCTGCTGGGAGCGCAACAGTCCAGCGAGCTCTCCGAGCACCATCCCTGCCTGCATTGTGGCAAGACCGCTCCAGGTGACAGCAATGGTCCGGGTGACGACAGCAGCGGCTGTTGGAGGTGGAGAGCTAGATTAGGGCTGTACTTTTGTCACTCATTGCGTTTATATGCACATTCAGAATGGCATTCAGAATGAACTTATTCTGAATAGAGCTTCATACCCAAACGTTTACATGGGACCTGAATACAAGTATCCCTCATTCCACAGTCGTTTACATGACCAAAGGATTCATTCGGAATAGAACTGTGGGCATGTATACTTCAGGTCGGAGAAGGGTGGGGTGTGGGGGGTACTCAGTGCAACATACTTCATTTATTCCAGACAGCAGGTCATTCAGAATGGAGCGTTTATATGACAAATGTATCCCGTTGAAACGGCATATACCACCCCTTCAGACCAGAATCAAAATTAATTCCGGTCAGACCGGAATGGCTATTCCTAAACGTTTATATGAGCATTTCTATTCTGAATGAGCAGTCATTCCGAATATAAGTGGAATACATGTGCATATAAACGCACCCATTGATTCTTTGCTCGAAAGGCTATTTTCACAGCCATAGTCCAGGTCAGACCCGTTTAAAAATGTCTCACTTTATAACACTTCCAGCGTCATTTCAATATCTATTCTGTAGTCGGGACCCACAAGCTCAGGAATAGGGTTAAACCTGTGATGTCATGCCGTAAATGTATTTCCGTTTTATTAGTTTGGCTAAGGTCATTTGTATAATCAGGGTTCCCACACATTTTTACCAATTCATTTCCAAAACTTTTCCAGAATATTTAACCCAATTTCCAGGAATATATAACAATAATTGAGCTCAATAACAGGTTGCTTAGTCCTATGCGCAATGCCCAAAAACAGGTAGTGTATGCCAGTGGTTCTCAACCTTTTCAGACCGTGACCCCCGAAATAATCATGTTTTAACTGGGGACCCGGCAGCCTGACGAGCACTAAGAGTTAAGGAATTTTGTATAACACGGTTCTATTGTGAAAATAGCAGATCTACATGCTCAGATGTGGCGTATGGCATGGATTTCTACACAGAGAGGGCAATTCTTTTAACATAAGATGCTGCATTGAAGTTCAGGAGACTTTGGACATGGCAATTCTCTTGAATGCTGCCTTCAGGTATGGCATGGAAAGAGGGCGTTTGCATTTCTTTCACCATAGTAAAAACTGCATTCATGTGTGTGTGTGAACATACCCTCGGGTCTGTCGGACTCGTCCAAACAGCTGCAGTGGCTGGCGGTTCGCGTGGGGCAGCTGTGCTGGTCCCTATGACCAGCGGTAAGGACACGCGGTAAGGACACAGGTTCAAACACCCAGGGACTTCCACATACACCTGTTAACAGAACAGACCGATGACAAGCAAGGCTTGACATTAACATTTTGAGGCACTACAAGTACATTTCCCATTCACTTGTCCGGATAAAACATTTAACAGTAATATTTTTCTTAAATACATACGTAGCGTGTCTCCGCGCAGCTTGGACACCAGCTGCTGGATCTGCCGGGCCTTACCCTTGGCGAAGAAGGTCTGGGTTTGGTACAAGGTGGCCTTGGGCACCGCAATGAACAGTTCTCCACTCACCTGGCAGAGGAGGGGAGGGGTTTAAACATGTCATTTACAGGGTTCCCACACATCTTTACCAATTAATTTCCAAAAACTTTCCAAGACTATTTAACCCGATTTCCAGGGCTATATAACAATAATTCAGCTCAATAACAGGTTGCTTACTACTATGCGCAATGCCCAAAGACAGGTAGTGTATGCCAGTGGTTCTCAACCTTTTCAGACCGTGACCCCCGAAATAATCATGTTTTAACTGGGGACCCGGCAGCCTGACGAGCACTAAGAGTTAAGGAATTTTGTATAACACGGTTCTATTGTGAAAATAGCAGATCTACATGCTCAGATGTGGCGTATGGCATGGATTTCTACACAGAGAGGGCAATTCTTTTAACATAAGATGCTGCATTGAAGTTCAGGAGACTTTGGACATGGCAATTCTCTTGAATGCTGCCTTCAGGTATGGCATGGAAAGAGGGCGTTTGCATTTCTTTCACCATAGTAAAAACTGCATTCATGTGTGTGTGTGAACATACCCTCGGGTCTGTCGGACTCGTCCAAACAGCTGCAGTGGCTGGCGGTTCGCGTGGGGCAGCTGTGCTGGTCCCTATGACCAGCGGTAAGGACACGCGGTAAGGACACAGGTTCAAACACCCAGGGACTTCCACATACACCTGTTAACAGAACAGACCGATGACAAGCAAGGCTTGACATTAACATTTTGAGGCACTACAAGTACATTTCCCATTCACTTGTCCGGATAAAACATTTAACAGTAATATTTTTCTTAAATACATACGTAGCGTGTCTCCGCGCAGCTTGGACACCAGCTGCTGGATCTGCCGGGCCTTACCCTTGGCGAAGAAGGTCTGGGTTTGGTACAAGGTGGCCTTGGGCACCGCAATGAACAGTTCTCCACTCACCTGGCAGAGGAGGGGAGGGGTTTAAACATGTCATTTACAGGGTTCCCACACATCTTTACCAATTAATTTCCAAAAACTTTCCAAGACTATTTAACCCGATTTCCAGGACTATATAACAATAATTCAGCTCAATAACAGGTTGCTTACTACTATGCGCAATGCCCAAAGACAGGTAGTGTATGCCAGTGGTTCTCAACCTTTTCAGACCGTGACCCCCAAAATAATCATATTTGAACTGGGGACCCCAGCACCCTGACGAGCACTAAGAGAAGATGAATTTTGTATAACACGGTTTTATAGTGAAAACAGCCAATCTACATGCTCACAACGCCTCACAGCTACCTCACAGCTATTTTTACAATTTCTGCCTCTAATATTTGACAATTTGGCCAATGATGAATTTGTCCTTTCAGAGGTATTAACAAAATCAAAATAACCAAAGACATTGCAAAGCATTTTTTTCCAGGACCTTCCAGGACCATTGATCAATTCCAAACCTTTTTCAGTACTGGAAAAATATTGTTCTAAATTCAAAATATTTCCAGGAATTTCATGACCGTGGGAACCCTGTATAATTGTATATTCACGGTCCCATTGACTCACAATACAGCAGGGGTCTTCAACGTTTTCAGGACAAGGACCCCTTAGTTAATAGAAATAAAGCAGGGACCCCCACAACCTCATCATAGATTCCATATAGTTTCATTTTTTGACATCACAATCATCAATGCCTTTTGGATTCATGTCCATTTTTCTACTTGAACAGTCAATACTTAATAAACCTGACTTTTCACTCTGTGCTTAGTCTGCCCCTACACCAAACCTCTTTGAGCTTGCAGATCTGCTATTTTTGGCTAAAGTTCTCAGAATATATAATGGACGCTAGGGTTCAACTGGTTAATATAAAGGAGAAAAAAGTTTCTATAACACAAAGATTTGGAGGACCCCCTGTAGTAGCTCTGAGGACCCCCTAGGGTTCTCAGACCCCCTGTTGAAGACCCTTGCTATAGCTTTAAAAGTAGCATGTGAGGGGTCAAACTAAGGGTTCTTCGTAATTCTGAATCCATTGCCAGCACAAAACTGATAAGTGATTACTTGTTTTTCATGAAAAATAAAATGCTTGCAATCGATTCAGAATCGATAAGAACGCCTAGTTTGACCCCTCACATGACAAGACAAACAGTGAATATACAAATGGCCATTGGCAATGTTTCCAGCAGAGCAGACCTCTCATTCTGTAGACCTTAATGGCCAAACATAGAAGAAAAAGACAAAGACCTCCAATTCATTTTCCCTAGTAGTTAACTGCCACAGGCTGAAAGTTGTGGTTAGCCTACCATTAACTTCACTATGCAGTAAAACATCTCAGGTGTCAAAAAAGGATTCCAATGCAAGCCTTTATTTAGCAAAGAAAAATGGCCTTAGAGGAAAAGTTGTCTATGGCAAAAACCAAAACCCCTTACTGACCCCCAACATGCAACATAAAGCAGATAGATTTGGGATAAAGTAAATTAAACAGTTACGTTTAGTAAAGTTAATGAGCTCAGCTTTAAGCTTTCACAGATTCCCTAGAGCAGTGGTTCTTAACCTTGTCAAGCCACGACCCCCAAAATCATAATTTAACTGGGGACCCTCCCAGATTGTACAAGCACTTAGAATTAGGAGTTGCCTTTAGTAAAGTTATTGTTACCTCAGCTTCAGATTCCCTAGAGCAGTGGTTCTCAACCTTTTCAAGCCACGACCCCTAAAATCATAATTTAACTGGGGGCCTTCCCACATTGCACCTCTAATAATTGACAATTTGACCAAAGGTACTACAAAGGTCTTTTAAGTCCTTAAATTGTCACTGTCATGTGCAGATACCCTATATACACTTAGGCCTATACTGCATGTTATACTGCATGTTTTGTTTTTTTTACTGTCAAGTGAGAAATCAATGTCAAAATTTTAACTAAACGTCTGAAGACCCCCCAAAATAATTTGGGGACCCCTCTGGGGGTCCCGACCCACAGGTTGAGAACCACTGCCCTAGAGAACCAGACTTCAATCTTTCACATGTATCCGTTTCTATACAGTGGAGAGAACCAATTGGCCCAAATCAATGGAGTTGAATGAATTCAAACAGCAGAATTATCATTCAATAATCAAATGTCTCCTTATATCAAGATGAGCGCAAAAATGAAACTGCATTACCTTAACTCATTCCCCGCCTCCCCCGATAGTCCCGAGAAAATCCCAATGTCGTTCCCCGCCAGGCCCGATAGTCCCGAGAATTTGCTTTTATATAATGTAATGTTTAATTACACTCTCCCCCAGCTCGTGACAAATTTTTATCCTTTTATCTTACAGAGAACCTAAAATATCACACATCAAAGTAAGTGTGTTTGAAAAAAAGACTGTAATAATGTATAAATTGCAATACAAATGCATATAAATCTCCCCATAACCCACAGTGAACTGGCACAGTGACGCATTTTGCGCACACAAGGCTGGCGGAAAAAAAAGAGAAGAAAAAAAAAGTGTGAGAACAGCTGTGTGTGTGTGTGTGTGTGTGTGTGTGTGTGTGTGTGTGTGTGTGTGTGTGTGTGTGTGTGTGTGTGTGTGTGTGTGTGTGTGTGAACATCTCTTAGCTGGCTGGTGGTCCACGGACCACTGTCTGTTTCAGTGGTCCCCCTGTCCTGATCAGCACAGTGCTATCAGAGTCTCTGATTCAGAGATCTGTCTCTCTCTCTCTCTCTCTCTCTCTCTCTCTCTCTAGATACAAAATAATTATCGCCAATTCGCCATATAAATGCTTCTAAAACATACCTGAGAATGATGATGGTTGATTAGAATCCACAGGTTATTATAATCCATATATCCAGGCTATAATATATTGTTTTGTAATGGTCCACAAGCAGCCAAGCAGGCCATTGGCGCCAGGCGGTCCTTTGCAAAGGGGGGTCCCTGGTCGGCTTTCTAACAGGGGGTCCGCGGGCCCAACGCTTCGCTCCGCAGAGCAGTGGGAACACGATAATCAACTCTTACAAAATCAATCAATAAAACTGCCCGATTACATAAAGTTCACGACGCGATCCAGTTGAGTCAGAGACAAGTGAAGTGGTCCCTGGAAGGGGGTCCGTCCTCTCATTACCCTGCCTGGTCTCCAGCCAACACTTCTCACGGACCACCACCAAAACTCCCACGCTCCCCCACCACGCTCCTCCCAAAAAGCAAGAGATCAACTAGTGTCGTTACTAACGAGCAAAGACGCAGAGGAGCTGTTTAGCAGGGCAGTGCAGAGGATTTTTTTAGGGGCAGGGGGAGACATTTTTCCAACATGTCCTAGAATGTGAAAATAGCAGATCTACAAGCTCGACTTTGATTGATTGATTGAAGACTTTATTAGAAGTTTGCATAGGAAAAGGTACAGTTTCATGACGGTACAGTTCACTGGTACAAGGTCTACTAAAAGGAGATCCATGAAAAGACTAAGCTTATTTCCACTGGAAACCATTGAAGTATCTCATATAAAATTGAATGACAAGCTCTCAATGTGTCACAGTCTCAGAGCGATGTGTTGAGCTTGTAGAGCTTGTAGATCTGCTATTTTCACATTCTAGGACATGTTAGAAAAAAGACTCATGCCCCCTTTTATGTCTATTTGTGTGTGTGCACCTGTACAGAGCAAAAGACAACCAGCAGACACACAGAGACAGAGAGAAAGCGCCCCCAAGTGGGGGCTCACAGAAATACTCACAGAAATACTGCAATATAGTATGTGAGTTTTTTGGTCAGATATAGCCAATAAAAATATTTTTCTCTGCATTTTTCTAAACAGAAAATTCTAAAAATAAATCCTATTACATAATTACATTAGTACACTTATCTGATAATGCCTGAAGCCATAAAGACACATCTCAAGTGAGTTATCCACTTGAAAACAGATCATTCACAAAAAGGTCAATAACTCCAATTATTTTGAATTTCCACCTGGATTTTGAAAAAACAAGGGGTTTGAAATGGCCAAAACTCTAGATTGCTACATCGTACATACAAAAAAATATTTTTTGGAGAGACTAGAGGATGTCCTCTTTTAATCCATGCACTGTATGACATTTTCGTGCAAACAGGGAATTTAGGAAAAATGTCTAAATATGAAGAAAATGCTTAAACAAAATGGCAGGGGAGCCTACAGTGAATGTTAAAATGGCGGTCAATGTGTTAACCGTCTCCTCACAGATAGGTCTGCACTTAACACTGGGGGAGGGGAACCTTGCAACGCGCCAAAGCAACAAACCGCGCCAAAAGGACTAGCAGAGCATTTTGGGACTTGTAGTATGTTGGTGCGTGAACAGTAATCACAATGGTCAAATAATTAACACAGGCCTGGTTTAGTACACACCACTGTTCCCAAACACTGGTTCAGGTCAGGACATGTATTTAGAGGGTCCCCCAATTATTTATTTCCAAAAAGGAACATCCATCATGAATTAAACCTAATGTATTGAATTTGTTGGAGGAATTTGAAATAAGAAAAGGGGCCCGGGCAAACATCTAATTTCTCTTTTGAGTCAGGGGGTGAAGATAACCCTGAATACATGACGGTCATACATGACCGTCAGGTTTCCAGGGCTAGGGCTGGAGAGTTGGAAAGGACTTGTACAAACACTAGTCTCTGACAATAAAGTGAGCAGGGAAATGTTTTTCCAGTACAAACAGTATTATCAAACCACAAACCTGGGTGAAGTTTATCTTTGCGACGTGTGCTCGGCTTGATGTAGTAGTAGTGTCTCTGGACTCTCTGCTAAACAAAACGCTGGCAATGCTGGAGCTGATGGCTTGGTTGTTTGGAGCGCTCTGAGACAGGAGGTGTGTTCATATTGGAGCAAAGCTGGCGCTTCTGGGCGCTGATTGGTGAAGTTCAATTGACACGCATGCGCAAATAGTTACCAGGTCGTGTTTAGCGCGGTTTATCAGATTCAAATTTTCACACCCATTCTAGCCATTAAAAAGAAACATTTTTTTTATGTCTACAGCTGGATTAAATATAGAAACCTGAACTGTGAAGAAAGTGTCTGAAAATGCATTTATTTTAATGGGACACTTTATTGGGTCTTAAAACATATTTTATTTATATTTTTTATTTTTTCAAAAAATGTTTTTGTATCATATTTGATACAAGGGGTATTACAAAGCTCCATCCGCAAGCTTCAAATGTAGTGTGGGGCTGGGTCCCTGTCCTGGCTGCTTCATCTCTCAGCCACTAATCAAATTCACCTGTGCTGCAGTGCTGTGCCCATCCCCCAGGCCCCAACACAGTCAACAGCAAACTGGCAGTTCAGTTGGTTAGTTGTATGCAGTCTGTAAAAGACAAAGGCTTTAAATACTGTGAACGTGTGTGAAAGTAAATCCTATGTTACTATATGCTTAGGGTTGTCCAAAAAAAAAATAACCTTCACTATTTTTTTCTTTTTTTTTTTTTCTTTACATATCTACTGCATAGTACTGTGTTCTATTCGTCTGTCATTCAATGTTATATGAGATACTTCAATGGTTTCCTGTGGAAATAAGCTTAGTCTTTTCATGGATCTCCTTTTAGTAGACCTTGTACCAGTGAACTGTACCGTCATGAAACTGTACCTTTTCCTATGCAAACTTCTAATAAAGTCTTCAATCAATCAATCAATCAATCAATCAAACCCTAAATGTAACCAAATGGACCTCATACTCTGTGTAATCTATGCATATGGCTTATTTTTTATTTGTTTGTTCAGGTTAGTTAAAGCAGTGGTTCTCAACCTGTGGGTCGGGACCCCCAGGGGGGTATCCAAAAAAATGTTGGTCCCCGACCCAAGATGATTAACTCAATGTGCACCATTGCTTTCTCTCTGAACAGTAAACAAAAGAGCATATAAGGTTTAAGTGTGTACAGGGTATCCTCAGATTTCTTTCTGTTTAAGTATCAAACATTAAATATTTGAGGCAGGAATTGTGAAAATAGATGATCTACATGCTTGCAACGCCTCGCAACGTGAGGCATGTGAACATGTAGATGTGCTATTTTCACAATAGCACCATGTTATACAAAATGTAATGCCTCGATTCTTGTAGTGCTCGTCAGAGTAGGGGGGTCCCCAGTTCAAATGTGATTATTGTGGTGGTCGTGCATTACTAAGACACCATTTAGATTTCAATAAACTAGAGGTTTGCGACTGCGTTTCCCGTTTCATAGTGATACAGTATGTAACCAGTAAGACGCCGAAGGGCGAAAAGCGACGTCCCCTAAAAGGCGAGGTCGTGCCATCTGTCTTGGCCATGAATCCCTTTTATGCCCATATATGGAGATCCCAGCTCTGAGTAACTGACATAACAGAATCCCTTTTATGCCCATATATGGAGATCCCTGCTCTGAGCACCTGACATCACTGTGACGTCACCTGTGATCAGGGGAACCACAGTGTCAGGCGTGACAGAGATACGGCCAAGCTGTGAACGTTCACATACTAAACTGCAACCTACGGTCGCAATTCTAATGTCGCTCCGTGAAACTTGACCAAACATGGAGATTCTAGTTGGCCAAAATGTCATATGAAGATCACCAATCCACGCTTATCGGACATATGCCCATCTGATTGGCTACGGGCATAGACAGCCCCTCTCATGGCTCTTATATGCCTTGATATTATGACGTGACCCTTTGACCCTCTCTGATTGGCTAAGGGCCCATGGCCCGTGGCCCATGATTGGCTACGGGCATAAACACAGACACACGCAGACTCAGACACGCAGACGTAGGTTTCCCTAATTTATAGATAGATAGATGTAGTGGGGGTCCCTGCTTCATCTCTCATCTATACAATATGAAGCATCATCTCTCTCTATGCAGTGGAGGTCCCTGCTTCATCTCTCTCTCTCTCTCTCTCTCTCTCTCTCTCTCTCTCTCTCTCTCTCTCTCTCTCTCTCTCTCTCTCTCTCATCTATACAATATGTAGTGGGGGTAAAAACTCATTTTGGGGGTGAACTACTTCATGCATGACATGAAATGTCATGATATCTTCGTGGTTTGGGTGTATACATTCTGCTAATTTAATTGTGTTCACAATCAAAACACAATTACAATACATTTGTAGTGTAGCCTACATTCAGCAGCACAACAGCAACTAAATATGTTAGACCATATAAGGCCCAACTATCAGCCGATAATATTTAATTATAATTAGGATGGAATGGTCTTCCTTCTATGGCTCAGGCCTGTTTAACCTCTCTGATGGATTTTGCTCTTTCTAGGCAACTTTATGATAGTTTGTTTTTTATTGCCAGTCTATTGCAATAGAGTGAAATCGGTTTAACACCGGAGCCCAGCAATTGTGATCTTAGGCATATGTCACAAGAGATTATAACTCTTCTGACCTATGCTCATAAGAGATGACTCTGAGCACATCCAGCAACATACTTTCCCAAATGAGATTATTCAAGATGTAGGCCTAATTAAATGTGAAAGAGAACAAATATCTGGCTGTCTTGGCCTTGCCTAGCTTCAGCTATACCATCATCCACCCTTGTTAAAACAAGGAGTTAGTTAGCTAGCTGCATATTATCTAGGGAGGTTATACGAGGCTAGTCTTGGCCATCAGTCTTGGCCATATATGGATTCTGTTAGTGTGGTATGTGGCCGATGTGGCCTCCACATATGGGAATTCCCATATGATGACCTGTTGCATATGGGCCGTTGCCCTGACATCACAATGATGTCATGTTTGAGCAGCAAACCCATTCTGTTAGAGCAGTTCCTTTGACCTCACAGTGATGTCAGATGCCTTATCTAACCCTCTCAACAATGTGATGTCACAATGTCAACAAACAGGTCATCAGCTATAGACATTGAAGCGTTACTCACGTATGTACAAGATGTAGTCGCAATGAAAAATGTCACATCTTGTCAGTAACACCTGTCAGATTCCGGATAACGCCTCAATGTCTATAGCTGACCTATGACATCACATTCTTGTGACATCACATTCCGTTCTGTCCCATATGCCCATATACCGGTATGGAGATCCCTGATCTCCATATATGGGAATATCCCCTCCATATCCCTCATCAATATTAGGCCCACAGCTTGGAATGTCCATTTATGATCACATTGTGTCTTATGTGGTCTATAAGTTACTATTATAAGACATCTATGATGTCAGACATCAGTCATATCCATATTTGTGAAAATATTTTGTGCACATTTTATCCAACTTAAACAACCAAGCCGCACCTCTAATCACACTTGCAAATTAATGTTGTCCTGTGCAAATGTTTGCCCTTGCCCTTAGGTGTCTTACTGGTCCTTAGAGCATCTACTGTATACTTTTCAATGTGAGCTATGTGTCCTGTCCTGTCCTGTCCTGTCCTGTCCTGTCCTGTCCTGTCCTGTCCTGTCCTGTCCTGTTCAGTCCTGTCCTGCATATACATGAAATAGGCTGAAATCTACAGTCAGTTTTGGAAATAAAAAAGAAAAACCTTTTCCCATGTTAGAGTGTGTGAAGAAGCACTACATGCTCTAGTCTACATGTCCACAAAGTTATCTTGCACAATGGCTTCGATAAGAACAAAGGACCTTCTCACCCTCATTAACAGTTTCTGCTACACACACAGAGTAGATTTCTCATTAGAGTTGTGTCATATATCATTTATGTTTTATGTACTGTGAATGTACCGGTATGTTGTCTTTTTTAACCACTGCACAAAGTTCAGAAAGGAAAATAAAGTTCTTAGAACTCATTGAATTGATATAACACACGTGGCCTGCGTCTGGGACAAACTGCAGCAGACACGGCACAGCATCTTAATCTTTGGGGACCCCTTGTTAAAGGGATATTCCACTTTCAACAGGGACACGCTGGTAGGCTTTCTCTCCCCCCCACACACCCATTTTAACGTCAAACTCCATTTTAACCATGATAGATTCATTAAAACACCCATTATTTTTTTTACTGACTCATACTACCCTCCTAATACGTGAGAAGGCCGTGTTTTTTCCATAACGTTTTTCATTTATTTGTAATAGTTATTTTTTGTATTTATTTTTTCCCAAATAATTAATAAAAAATAATTGAAAACGTTAGGGAAAAGACACGGCCATCTCACGTATTAGGAGGGTAGTATGAGTCAGTAGAAATAATAATGGGTGTTTTTAGTGAATCCATCATGGTTAAAATGGAGTTTGAAGTTACAATGGGTGTGTGTGGGGAGAGAAACACTTCCAGCGTGTCCCTGTTGAAAGTGGAATATCCCTTTAAGTGAGATTATAATGTGGGTATACACACCATATGAAAGCTATAGTAATGAGGATGTAGATCTTGAAAGGCTTTCCTTCATAAATGCTTTCATAGAGGAAATTGGATATACATGTGTACTAAGGGAAATCTGAATGCAAATATCAGTGATGAAAAGTCCCTCTTTGATCTGTATTTGCTTCAATTCTGTCATGACAATAGGCCTACTGTTTGTCACTGAGGCTTGGAATACAACATCTGATGTTCATGACTGTGTGGATTAAGTTGAGATCAATTCAACTGGTGGCCCATGTGCCAAACCCAGCCCCTGAGGAGCTTTCTTCTGTCCCCATTACAGATTCCCGGTGCAAGTGCTTCAAATGTCGTACAAATTATAAATGAGTGCTCAGGGCTCAGGCCCCAGACATAACCAAATGCAAAACCCTTTAATTAATAATAAAACATGTAAACACTTCACCTTGCAAGTCTGTCGTCAATATCTTTCTCACAAAGACACGTCCATGCCAGGGATTCTTGCATATAACATACCGAAATATCTATTTCCTATTTTCTTAACTTGAAATAAAAACCCTTCACACTAAAAAGGACTGGCAGAAGCCTGTGGACTATTAAGGACTGGCAGAGACATTATCCTATGTGCATCAAAATGCATGAATGCAGTATAAAGCAGGGCCTAATAAGTTATATAATGGACACAACATGTCCATTGTTCTCCTATCAGACCTAATAGCACATAACAAACGCTCAAAAAGTTAACCGTGAACATTTGGTAATTTTTTGTTGTAACAGTCTTGTGGCCCCTGACTTGAAGTCATGTTACAATGGTGGCCCCCTGCCTAATATAGTTGAATAGCCCTGCTATATGGGCTGGCAGCAACAGACCATATGCCTGTGCCTGTCTCTATAAAAGCTATAAGGTGGAGAACCTACCAGTCCCAGAGTTATTTGAAACAGCAAGCATGGGTAAACACCAGTGAGCTAATAGGCTCTATGAGAATGACTTGAGGTCACTACCGAGACGAATCTTTGGGTTATTGAACATCCATATGATGCTATTCTGTGTGAAAATCTTAATTGTGATAATACTAACTAGATGTAATATAATGATGAACTGTGCATAATGCACAATAGTAAAAGGTCTAAACAAGTCTTGTGCAGTAATCTGTCAGAGAAGGGTTAATCAGCATAAAATCCCCTCTCTCTGTTGAGTGACACAATCTACATGTGATTGGTCTTCTTGAGGCCAATATTGATAAAAACAATAAGGAGGCTTCGTTGTACAATGCACTATAGTAGCAGTGCTGCAGTTGTGCACCGTTAGTTAGCTCTTTCTCTTTGTACTTCCTTATTGCAATTCAAAACCTTTTTTCTGTGGCAGGGGACTTGGGCACATTCCCAATGGGTCATATAAAGATACATAGTCTTTGTTATACACACAATGGAACATAGGCCTATGCATAGATTCATTGATGGTATAAATACTATATAGCCTACAGTAAGACATCTAAGACTCAAACGATAGACCTATTCTATTATCACAAATATTTGTCTCTGAACTGGCTTATTGAAATACTCAGGATGAAGCAATGGGAGCATCTAATCGATCAAGCAGTCTGGAAAGAAAGCAAATGATGCAGAAAACAGTCTCCCGTTAATAGTTTGCACAAAGAAGTCTGAATAAAGTAGTGCAGGAGTCATACTGAATACTCCAGTAGATAGATAGATAGATAGATACCTTTATTGGGGGAAACTCAGTTGCCCCAGTGGAAGTACAGCAGTGTACATTAGTTACAAAGAAGTAAGAGGAAAAAAAAGATAGGAAGAAACAAGAACAGTGCAGTAACAGTAAGAGAAGGTGCATCACTAGAGAGGGGACGAATAATATATACAAGTGTCTTGGGGCACAACTATCAAATAGTAAGTACAGTGTCCAACTCAAATTGAAAAAACACTAGTACAGAGCTCTACTCCAACCTCCAGTACAGTAGGTGGCGGTATACACCGGAAACAAAGGTTGTAATCCGCCATAAAATCCAAAGAAGAAGAAGACGAGGAGTTAACGCCCTCTTTTATATATACTCTATGGTTAACGCAGGCAAAGGCAAAACAGCCAGCCAGAGAAACGTGGAAAGCGAGGACGGAGAAGAGTCAAACAAAGTTAACAAATCATCCGGGTGGAAGCTTTGTGATTATGGCAATCAGGTAAGACATCTCGAGATACTGAAGAATATATCGATACCAAAATAAGGAACGCCACTTTTCTGATTGTCACTTATCAGTTAATGTCATTTCATTTTTCTACAAAGACAATACCAGTACTCGTGAAATTCAACCCCACGCGAAAACACTCTTTGGTGCACCTTGTTTAATGCCAAGATTTCTTCGACAAACGCACCGCTGGATTGTTAGCTTGTTTTCAAATAATCAAGCCTCCAGAACGGCAGAACCACGTTGGAATATTATTGCACTACACCCAAAACCGTGACCTATCCTAATCGGTTACCTTGCTATACGCATGCGCAAAATGGAGGCGGTCAGATCCAAACATTTTCTGATTAAGAAAAATAGACATATTAAATACAATTTGGAGTTATTTTTTACTTTAGTTGAGTATTTCTCTAGTGAGTATACTCCACTACAGTTATTTGAGAACTTTAGTTACTAATTACTTCGCAGATATACATGATTAGGCCTATAATTTAAAACATAAATGAATCCACTTTGGCCCCATTTTATAGTTACTTTTACTTTTAGTACTTTAAGTATATTTTGATGCCAATACTTGTGTACTGATTTCTGGACATCTACTTGTTACAGAGTACTTCTACAATGCAGTTTTATTGATACTTTTACTTATGTGAATACATTTTCCTTCACTGCCTCAGAGACTCTCAATAGGACTTGGAGGACCCCCTATTGTAACTCTTTATAGAGTAGCAAAGTGTGATGTAATTTACACATCCGACCTGGTTCGCGTTTTTCTTCCCCCATTCTGAATTACCATAGACCTTTTTCATATTGCGTCATATAAGAACTGTCAGCAGTTTGACTCATAGATATGAAGAATCAACTGATGGTGAGAAAATGCTAATGTTACTGTCGCCGAATTAGTAAAATTTTTGCTAAAAACAGGCCTTATCAAATATGAATGACTGACTATCAGAAACCACACAGAGCCACCTCGCCGACAATATGGCAAAGACTGTTTGTTTATTTTTGGACCGCAATGCTTATATGAGACCATTTTAAGATGATATCAATGTTATTCTCCATTATTCCTTAGAACCGGGGGATGAGCGAGTGACATCATGACTTTGTTACTCTATAAGAGCAACAACAGGGGGTCCTCCCAAATCTTTTTATGATATAAGCTTTTTTTCCCTCCTTTTTCTTTATTAAAACATGAACCCCACTGTCCATATTCTGAAAACTTTAGCCAAAAATAGCAGATGGGGGTCCCTGCTTCATCTCTCTCTCTCTCTCTCGACTAAGGGGTCCTTGGCCTGAAAACCCCTGGTATTAACACCAAGAATGTGCCTAATAGCCTAATTTAAGTACAGTGAGTACTTTTTCAAGTGTTGTTCTTGCATTAAGAACCACAGCTTAAAGTAAAATAGACCTGCTCTATTAATACAATTCTTAGCCAAATAGTCAATCTACAGGCTCTCACATTTTGCAGTTTTTTTTAATTGAAAATCTGATACTTGGGGTTAGTGTTTACCTGAGAATAGGGATGCTAGGGTTCAAGTGGTTAATAAATGAAAAGGAATGGATTCACACAAATAAGTGGAGAGACCCCCCTGTTGTAACTTTGGGGACCACCCCATGGGTTCCAGAAACGCTATTCGACACCCATTATGTTAATGTGTTAGCCTGTGTTGAAGATATAATGAGTTTTAATAGTGTATCATTTATCAATATGTCATCTTATCGAATAATGAAGACCAGAATGGGGAAGTTAGTTAGTAAGGACAATGGAGAAGCATTTAATTAATACATGTTTTTTTCCCCCTTTCTTTTCCCCTCCATTTCAGACCCCCAATTCCTACTGCCCAAGAATGCTTGGATATAGTTGCAGATGTACTTGAATCAGTTGGACGACAACTGTGTGAACAACCAGCAACACTGGATATGGAAAGCAATGACCGAGCCATGGACATTGTGGAGAACATCATTCAGTTGTTGTCAGGCTTTCCAGACCTAGGAAACGATGAACAGATATTTAGAAAGTTAAATGAAGCCCTTGACATATTGAGAGAGAATGCAAATGGGGTCAGATGTGTGACATTTTACACAAATGAAAACGGCAGACAGGCGTTCCACATACCAGAAGAACTACTACAATACTTCATAGAGTGTCGTTTCAGTGTTCCAGAAATTGCCCGCATGTTAGACGTGAGTGTCCGAACCATTCGCAGACGTATGACAGAGTATGGCTTAAAAATCAGAGACAATTACACAGACATAACGGACGAAGATTTAAGAAGGGAGATAGCAGACTTTCATGTCTATTTTCCAACTACAGGATATAGGGTCACGGAAGGCTATTTACTGTCCAAAGGCATAAGGTGATTATTGCTACGCACTCTCATACAAGTAAGCTGTTAAATGAATGTAAAATGATCTTTCATTGTAAATTAGATCCCTTGTTATATGTTAAGTAAGTTCTTTATATTCAGTGTTTCTGGTGTGAGTTCTTTCAATGTCTAAACCAAACAGAAGAGCAGGGAACACTTTTAGACAATATTGATAGGACCTACAGACTGTTCCAACGTTGTGGTGTTGTTGGTTTTCTACAGTGTTGGGCATCATAATTATTAGTATATTATTTAGAGCTGGGATGCAATTTAAAGCAAATTAATTACAGGCTTTGGAATTAATCGCATATCAACATTTAACCTTAAAAGTGAAAAGCATTTTTTATGCATTTTGGTATACGAGTGAATCAATTGATAGTGAATACATAATCTTAAGCAACATAACATTGGTTATTTTCTTAATCAAAGTGGTTCAAGGCCAACAGATCAGTGCATTTTTTTGCCATATAGTGCAGCAATTTTAGGAACATACCAGTAGTTCCCACTAAGGAAAGCAGGCTTTCAACATCTTAAAACTGTCTTTGTTTTGGTGAGAGTGAATGTGTACTGCCTTTTTTTCGCCTTTTTTTTGTTAGACGAGGGACCCTCAGTCTGACATGCATTAGGCTACGGACCCCCATTTAATGGCATTACTATCTCTGGGACCCCAATTCGTTAAATCAATGTTAATTTAACACTGCATGTACAAATGGAACCCAAATGGACATTGGGGTCCATTTGGTTCCATTTGTACACTGTCTCTGAGATTACAGAAAGCTTAAATGGTCCATTTGGTTCCTAACTATCCCCACTCCCCGGACCACACTTTGAGAACCAATGTCATAACATAAAGGAGGAGGACTACTAAAACTGAAACATAATAGATTACTCTTGATTCCAATGTATAACTTATGTAGTAATTGCAGGCGCCCACCAAATGGAACATAAAAAGACTGTAGAACAGGAAACAACCAGAAAGTGTTAAAGAAAATATGGCATATGACTGCTAAATTCCTTTTTTAATTGTATTACAGGGTACAACGGTTCAGAATTATGGATGGCCTGAGAGCAGTGGATCCTTTGGGGGCAGTTGTGCGTGGACTGAAGGAAAGAATCATCCCACGACGAGAATATAAAGTTCCTGCTCCGCTCTCCCTTTGGCATATTGATGGGAACCACAAGTTGATACGGTAAGCACTGTCTGTTTTAACTTTGTTTGCGAGGTACTTGAGTATGTATTGAGAATCTTCAATTCAAAGTGAAGCTATGGTGGTCTATTAGGGATGCAGAGATTAATCGATACATATCGTAATCGCGCTACAAACATGCGCGATACAAGTGAAACGGTTCATTCAGTGTGTATCGTACAATGACGGCTGAAATCGTGTTGGATCGTTCCGTGAGTGTCTGGATCGGTAAATTCCACGGCTGTATCGGTTTTTCATTCTATCTTGTGTTTCCGAGGCGCCTTGAATGCACCATCCACCAGGCCCCTCCCCCAAAGCCAGTTTCGACTCAGAGTCTTGGACATTCTCTGTAGGGCAGGCGCAGGCATAGTGCAGCGTAGTGCGTGAGAATCAACAACCATGGGCGGAGAAGTTTCAATATGCAGCTGGGTGCCTGTCTTTGACCCCGCCCCAGTTGAAGACATGTACTAATATGACATAGGCCTACTATACAGTATGATTAGTTATCAAACAATTCTACAATAGACAGCAGCTTTGTGTTCTCCCACAATACTATGTTGGGTTGTTAGACAGAGCTAGTAGTGAAACAATAAATTGCCTTGAATTTAAATGTAACATATTTTTAGTAGCTACATGTTTTGTGAAATTAATGTGGGATGTGGGCTTGAATCGTGGTGAATCGCATCGTATCGGGAACAGGGGTGAATCGTGATACATCGCATCGTCAGGATTTCAATGTATCGCAAATATATCGTATGATGTACAGTATTTTGTGGTAGTTTAAAAAAGGGTGTCTGTCTTTAATATTCATTTTAGTTACATAACATGCAACACATTAATTGTGCCATTATGCACTTTATGCCCCCCCCACCCTCTTCTCCTTTATGATGTAATTCTGTTTTTAAACTGCATTGTGAGCCTGCATAATTAAGAATTTCACCACACTAATCATGTTGATTGATAATGATCATATTCTTTTAAACCCATAGGTGGAGAATAGTCATACACGGCGGCATCGATGGCTACAGGTAATCCATGCCCTCATTTCATCACGACTTGACTACTGCAACTCCCTCTACTCCGGTCTCAGCAAAAAAAAACTATCCCGCCTACAGTTAATTCAAAACTCTGCTGCTAGATTACTCACAAATACAAAAAAACGCGATATTGGCTTCTCATCACTGGTTACCTGTGAGCTCTAGATGTGATTTTAAAGTACTATTAATCACTTATAAAGCCTTACATGGATTGGCCCCTACCTATATTTTAGATATGCTGCCCTCTTATGAGCCAGGGCGCACCCTTAGATCATCAGAGAAGGCCCTTTTGAAAGGCCACAATACAAACCTAGTTACCCGAGGTGATCGGGCTTTTGCCGCCCGAGCACCCAAGCTATGGAATGCACTGCCAGTGCACCTTAGGTTAGCAGCTTCCCTGCCATTATTGAAATCATTGCTTAAAACATACTTATTCACAAAATCTTTTTCTTAATTGTAGTGATGTGATAGTACACATTTTTAATTTATGATTTGTGTAAAATTGCTACTCAGAAGGAACTGGTTTCTAGGGTTAGGACCCGCCGCAGTGGTGTCCGGTAAGAACTTAACCGAGATGCCTTGAATCGTATGAGAGGCTCTGAAGTCTTGCTGGGAGAACTAGCTGAGTATCTTGAGGTGGTTGGAGGTGATGATAAGCTTAGGTGATCCTGGCGATAAGGTCTGAGTCGAAGAATGCTTCTGGCTTCTCCGGTGTCAAAGGCTCCTATTTATAGGGCTTGTTTGTTTATGAAGGTGACATCAGCATGATGTCATCCTGATGAGGTCACTAACTAGACATTTCCATATATGGGCCGCTCCTTTGTGTACGATGTGATATCAGCGTGATGGGTGACATCAGCATGATGTCATCCTGATGAGGTCACTAACTAGACATTTCCATATATGGGCCGTTCCTTTGTGTACGATGTGATATCACCCTGATGAAGTCAGCAGCTAGATATCTCCATATATGGAGATATCGAATGTGAGGTGAGGTGAGATACGTCAGTCATCTCCATATATGGTGATTCAACTTCAAGGCGCAATCATGTCAACTGTCAACCGCCGGTATGACGTGAGAGCAATTGAGAGCCTTCGCAACAATTTGTGTTTCAATTTGTATTGTGTTTTTGCTGTGTTTTTATGTTTTTTGCATTGTTATATGATGTTTTTATTCCTGCCTTGTGCAGCACTTTGTGACTTTGTTTTGAAAAGTGCTATATAAATAAAATTCATTATCATTATCATTACAGCAGAAAGATAATGTTCTTAAAAGCAAGCACCGACAACAAGGCTTCGACGGTTTTACGTGCCTTCTTGGGAGCTGTCCAGGAATATGGTTTGCCATGTCGTACCAGGACGGACAAAGGTATGCTATGAATTTAGTACACAATGCAAAAATGGCCATCTGGGCCTTTAGTGTTATGCCATTAGCAAAAACTTGAATATGATATCTGCGACGCCTGCTAATAAAGTATTCAATCTTAAAGGTGGAGAGAACAGGGATGTTGCACGTTACATGTTGGAGCACCCAGACAGAGGACCAGGTAGGGCTATTATTTATGTTGTCAGGCAGAAACCTTCTCCATATTTCAACTTAATTTTTTTTTGTTGTAAAAGAATGCCATACTTTATCAAATTGGAGTTAAGCTCTAAAACATTGAATATAGCAGATCTAGAAGTTCACAATGCCTCCCGATGTAAGTGTAACAGAGTTGAAAGTTAATGTTTGTCCACTATTGAGCAGTACCAGACAATATTTGTTGTATTAAAGTAATTTGTATAGTACTTTGGGTCACAGCATATCGTACTGTGTCCCTCATTCGACAGGTCACAGTTAACATCAAAACCTCCACCGGCTGTCAGTCACGTCACATCAGACTTTCCCCGACTCATATCTGGTCTCTCAATGGTTCAGAAATAAATCAGCCGGTTTAAATTGCGAGATAGCGAAAATGATGTTGGTGTTATTTCCTCTTGTTCATAGTTCTGCTGTAGAGAGTGGATGGTATGCAGTGGCCTACTCACAGACGAATACTGTATTAGTTTATTTCTCACAGATTCAACTGACAAAAGTGGTTCCTGCTCTCATAATTGCCTTCCAAGGTGTTTCGGTTACATTAGGCACTATGAGCTTGTGGATCGCCTGTTATTTTGTTACATGATCTAAGGGAAATGCTTTGGAACTATAGATGTGCTTATTGATCCCAAGAAAAGGCTCTGTGTATAGTCTTGCCTTTCAGGGCTGTACACATTTACAGTTTGTATACACATTCGTTTGATTGGCTTCAGAGGAGGAAAAAGGGAGAGAAATGTGGCAAAGGGCGTCAGGACCGGGAATTGAGCCGGCGACGCCAGCAGGCATCATAGCCTATGTGCTATCTGCCTGGACCAGTAGGCCAGCGGGCACTTAACATGAAAATCTTTCGTAAACTACAATTAATGTATTTGAGTCTATGAAAATAACCAATATAATTGAATTACTATGGCCAGATAAGTTTGTCCTTTTTTCCTTTCTTTCTACACAGAAAGAAGGAGCCACCTCACAGGAAAGAGTGTGCATAATCAGCGAATCGAACGTCTATGGAGAGATTTATGGTGCATTGTCTGCGGGAATTACTACACTGCATTCCGCCACCTGGAAGCCATCGGTGCTCTGGATCCTGATAATGACGTGGATCTTATTTGCTTACACTATGTTATGCTGTGCAGAATCAACACGCACCTTGACCTCTTTCGAGTTAGCTGGGACAATCATCCTTTGTCGTCTGAGAGGAACAAGTCTCCCGAACAGCTGTGGGTGTCCGGTCTCATGATGCATCAAGGATCTCTTGAGGTAAAGTGAGATTATGACAATAATGTTGTGCGTTGTGTAGGGCTGACCCAAACAAATTAAATATTCAAAGCTTTGTTCGCAAACACAGTATTCGGTTTTGAAAAAGATATTAGAATAATCGGCCGCGGCCGTTTTGTCCTTTGGGGGGGCCGCGTGCCTTAGTTTAGCTTGCTCCACTTCAGCGTGATAGCGTCACCTCCTTCTCGCACACGTGTTCGCAGATGAAAAGAAAAGAGCGCGCTGTCACAGATAAATCCCCAGACACCAGTGTCTGAGTAATATCACCCAATGCAACTATGCGATGCAGTCACACATTTCTGTGTCAAACCAGTGTCTGTGTAGCATCCATGCATGCTGTCGGTTGCTGTCTTCCACACTTTGAAAGGAAAACATCAGGAAACAAACATCGATCGTCTTAAAAGAGGGTTACGTTGTGGTGTTGATGATGACAGGTTTATATCGGATCTGCAAGCTCAGAACTATCGTGACCGCCTAATTGTCTGAGCCTGACTGTCAGCTTTCGGTTAATGAGTGGAACGTTAAATCAGACACACTGCAGTGCAATTATTTACTATAAAATCTACTATTACATATGCGTGTACAGTACACATAGGGACTTGGGAGTTATCTGTTATACAGTATAGGGCTCTTGAGTCACGCTGCTGCTGTTGACTGTTGCAGCCGCAATGTGTTACATTACAGACATGATGTGACTATGTTAATCCTACTGTACTGCAAAAAAAAACCTCTATATTATAGAAAACATTTGTATCATAGCCTATTCTTCTTCCTCGTATTGTTGTTTTAATGTAGTGAAAATAGGGAGCTTTATTATGAGGAAAAACAGGTGTTCCCCCCCCCCCCCAGTCGCCGTCACCGAAGCTTCGAATTTCGCTGGATTTTGGGCGAACGAGCTTCGATTTTAATAATTGCAATCGAAGGTCAGCCCTAGCGTTGTGTAACTTGGTGGATCATGTTTTTGGAATTATCACATGAATGCAATTACCAGGTATAAACCGCTTATGAACAGTATATAGACATATTTAGAGATGTTGGACAGTGTTTGCATAACACCATCGTATTGGACCAGGAATGCATGTGTAGGTGGTTTGAAGACTAAAAAAAACAAAATCTAATGTCATTACAGGAAGCTGAAGATGAACACCTCAGGATCGATTATGACGGACCACCAGCTGATGCATTCGATCCAGTCACTGTCCCTGTCCCGGAATTGACACTGAAGGCTGCGATAGAGACAAGACTGAGAGAGACGGTCGATCCGAATCAGCAAAGCTCATGTTTTGGGTGTGACTTGTACATTCAGGCTAAACAGGAAGCGCTGTCAGTTATTGGACCTTTTCGTTAGTGGGAACACACACATGGCATTTAAACAAAGACCTGGGGCAGTTCCCACAAATGATTTGTAATGTATTATTATGAACATATAGGTGTCATACAGGTGTCAACAAAGACAACGTCAAGCCTCTTTTTGGGGTTGAATGTTTTTCTTTTAAAAGCCCTCAGGGAAGAACCCAAGATGTCACTTCTGTTCACGTTAACACAGTTTCCAGGTGGTGGGGTAGATTTAAAATCGACATTGGCCTGGAGTGTCCTCAATGCGTTTTTGAGTTCCTCTTGGGGGTCTGGTAGCGCACTAGAGAGAGAAGCTGACGGCTCTGGTACAGAGAGAGGAGACACTGAGTCAGGAGACGACACTGGCTCGTCTTGGGGCTCTGGTAGCAAACTGGCTGTAGTAGGAGCAGACACGGAAACAACTGGCCGATCCGAATCAGCAGAGCTCTTGTTTTGGGTGTGACTTGTACATCCAGGCTAAACAGGAAGCGCAGTCAGTTATTGGACCTTTTCGTTAGTGGGAACACACACATGGCATTTAAACAAAGACCTGGGGCAGATTCCTCAAATGATTTGTAATTAATTATTTGTATTATTATGAACATATATTGAAAGGATAACCCCTTGAGATGTATCCACTTATTTTCTAGAGCAGGGGACTTCAACGTTTTCAGGTAAAGGACCCCTTAGCTGAGAGAACGATGAAGCAGGGACCCCCACTTCATTTTCATAGATTCCATATAGTTTAATTGTTTGACAGCATTGTCAGTTTATTTTGGATTCATATCAGTTTGTGTTTTCAAATATTTAACCACTTGAACGGTCAATACATAATAAACTTGACCTTTCACTCTTTACTTAGTCTGCTCTTTTTCCCCTTTGCACTAAACCTCTTTGCCGAAAATAGCTGATCTACAATCTTAAAACGTCTCGCAGCACGAGGCATTGTGAGTTTATAGATCTGGTATTTTTGGCTTTATCAGAATATAGATACTGTGGTTCAGATCTTCTAGCTTCTATCATGCAAAGATTTAGAGGACCCCCTAGGGGAACCAGACCGGGGAAAGGATGAGCTTTTCTTTGTAAGCTTCTCTTGACATTCTTTAAGATGATTAACTGTATGTTCTTCCTTTGTTTTAAGACATATTGGGGGAACAACCCTTACTTTGTAGAATGGCAATACACTTGAATGAGAAGCTGTGTGTTATTTATCAAGGATGTACTGATGATAAAATCTCTTTGTACCAGGACTACTATTTGTCACGAGAGTTCTCGATTCTTATGTTTTCTGACTTGTCTTCTTATTTCATCCTTTGAACTCCACATTTCCTTTTTTTATACTACACATTACATATTACGTGTTTCTGCTTTTTGCTGTTGGAAGCACACTGTATCTATAACAAGACAAGCAACATATTTGGGAAGTTAGCTATTATGAATGTAGCTATAATGCATTTATATAACACATGTAAACAGTTGTTGAAAAGGATTGCCGTTCTTTTTTTTTTCATTTTGATGGTGGCTTTCCTTATCTTGTTCGCTATGTAAAGCTCTCATATACAGAACACTTTAATTACAGATGTGACTACATATTTTATTGTGGCTACGATATCATCTCTTAAGACTGTTTCATCATGGTCTTCAAACTTATGTTAGTCAACAAGCCTGAGGGTGTAAAGAACTGTGTTAATATTCACACTTCATAGTATGACAAAGAACTGCTTATTTTAACCACTTGTGTCATGATGAACCAATAGGCTTTCCTTCCAGGACCGTGAATATGTCCTCTAAGGACTTGTGAACCTCCTCTCGTCGACCATTACCAAAATAAAGAGAATGCAATTGACGGAACAATACAAAACTAGTTATTAGTTCTCAAACTGTCATGTCAAGGACCCCCAAATTGAAATATGCATGACATACTCACCGTTTATAACCATGCCCCGCCATCATCACACTGCTCTCGATGTGTGATATTTTCTTTTACAGCAAAATGTGAGTCAGTGAGGTTGTACAGAATATAAATAAATGTAACAGACTTTGGGGCTATATGTACAAAAATGTATTTGATACATATGTGTGTGTAAATGTACTGAGGAAATTGTATGCTCAACAAACGTATGCCTGATGCTTGGTTAGAAGTCAGCCCATAGGACATGTTTGTAGGTTTCTCATCCTGGAAGGAAACACCCATGCTGCTGCTGATAGATGAGGTACAGATGTTGCCCTACAAAGCAGCCAAAGGTATGGCATCCCCATATCTTCAAAGTCTGATCCAACTCTTCAACCCCTCCCACAGATGGAAGCTGGCTGAACCAATGTATAATAACATCAGGAACAGTGCTCAACACACCACAGACTCTTCTCCCTTATGGATCGGAACTGGAGACTCATTCACAATCTTCTGTGGTAATCTAGAACACAGAAAATGTCATTTAGATAGCTAGGGGTTCTGGGACCCCTAGTAAGATCATTCTTTTAAATTAAAAACTTGAACTCTCGCATCCCTATTCTGAGGGGACCTTTAGTCAAAAACAGCAGATCTACAAGCGCTCAACGCCTTGCTGAGAGCTTGTAGATCGCCTATTTTTGGCAAATAAGTTTGGTGTAGAGGGAAAAAAAGAGCAGACCCAGTACAGAGTGAAAGGTCAAGTTGACTAAAAAACGTAATCCAACCTAGAATGACAGTGCTGACAAACAAGTCCAGATGAAATGGATACATTTATACAATAGAGATAGAGGGGGTCCCTGCTTCATCTCTCTCTCAGCTATGGGGTCCTTGGCCTGAAAACGTTGAAGACCCCTGATATAGGCGGATGCTGTTGTTGACTTGGCATCCTATAGTGCAGTATTTTTCAATGCTTTTCATCTCAAGTTCCATTCTTTTTTTCAGAAACTGGGCCAAGGAGTACTGTTTGATGAGATTTACCTTAGTATCATTAGGCATGAAACGTGTATTAGTGTATTGCTATTATTGTATTGTATTATCTTTTTATGAAATCCATAGATTTGATATAATAAATAAAGAATACACCAAACATTTGTATTTGTTATTGTATGACCTGACCCTCCATCCATTTGACCCACATTTTGGCACACTGGCACCATCTACTGGAATACATGCAATTGAAACATTCAGAACAGTGAAGTCATAAAGTAGAAGAAATTAACTATTTTGGTGAAGTTTAATGTAACTTATACAATATGGTTGGCTCGTTTTGTCTCCCTGCTCTTCTGAGACATTAAGATGTAGGCTAACAGATTGTGTCTCAGGACAAAGAACTCACAATGTCTTGTGATACCCCAGCAGGTCTAATACAGATCTAGCAAGTCTGGCCGTATTATTATGTGACATTGCCCCCCACTGTTCATATTAGAGCAGTGCAGTTTGTTTATAAAGAAAGGTGTATTGATGGATGGATGGATTAGCTATTAAAATGATTTTATTTCATCAGTATTTATTGAATAATGGTGGGGCGGGGGTTTGATAATAATCAGATTAATTTAATCACAACAGAGTAAAATATATTTAAAAGCTTAGATCTGCATTGTTAAATGCAGAAACAGAACGGGCAACAATAGTGGATGGTAATGGCATAGAATTGAATGGTTTGGTCTGTATTTGAACTGGAATGAGTTACTGCTTAAAAAGAATACAATGAAAAAAATGATATAAGAATCACAGGAGGCGTGACGCGTACCAAAGACGCGCATGGCATCGTTACAGGAGGCGTGACGCGTACCAAAGACGCGCATGGCATCGTTACAGGAGGCGTGACGCGTACCAAAGACGCGATGCGTCCAGCGCAATCGTGTGCCCTGGAGTGCCACTGGAGCACAACTAACGCATGCATGCACGCACGCATATGTAAACAAAAAGCCATGCGGCACCCGTGCGTCGCTTCGCTTTGCTGGCACGGAAAAGCCGCCATAGTGTGTGTGTGTGTGTGTGCGCGTGCGTGCGTGTGCGTGTGCGTGTGCGTGCGTGCGTGTTAAAGATCACTGGCTCTCGTCTCGGTGGTCCCACACACACACACACGCGCGCGCGCACACACACTCGCACACACACTCGCATTCACACTCACTCACTCACTCACACACACACACACACACACACACACACACACACACACACACACACACACCCCACACACACACACACACACACACACACACACACACACACACACACACACACACACACACACACAGCACAGTGTCCCATGCTTCTGAAATATGCTCCGTTGCTTTGATATCAGCCATTTTAGTCCCTCAGCAGACATTATCCATTTACTCCTTCTGCCTAAGAGGCTCTTGTACACTTGTACCGACTGAGTGTGTTCCCCCAGCACTCCAGAGAGCCATGCCTGGTACACTCATCAAACCCGGTTGTCTTTGGCAGCTGTGGACACATTATTCTACCTGGTCAAGAGAAAAGAGAAGTTATTCTACACCGGCTGTAAATTAGAACTATGGGACTATTTTTGTTGGAGTTTTGCTTCCCGGCGGAGACCATTCAGGGGCGAATACGCCTGTTTTTCTGTTGCGCGCCGGTCCACATAAATCTCCCAAAATTATAGCCCCCTTCCTTTTTTTCATGTAGCTTGAAATAAGGCTGGAAATCAATCACATAAATGAAGACTGAACGTGTCCTTGCATCGTCAGTCAATCTCCCATGCTCTCACGCATAATGCAGGCTAAAACAGGCTTCAGCTGCCGTTCCAGAGGAAGGGAAGAGCAAATGGGTTCAGTTAATAATACTCAGTCGAAGATATTTAACTCTTTATGAAGGTAGTCAGAGCAGGCTTTCGCTAAAATACTGCATGTTAGCATTACTAGCATTACTATTGTCTTATTTTAGCTAACCTCGTGTGTAGATGCACATAGCTTTAAGGGAATGCAGCCCATGGGCTGATGATGAGTGTGACTCAGGTGTGAGTGAACTGTTATGTGACCTCGGCCTGTTAATCCCGTTCTGATGAGGTGATGACTCATGCCATGTCGTGTCCAGTCACATCTCTGTCTCTGTGCCCATGGGGACAGCATGACGGCCTACAGGGAAGGTGGGACTCCATCAATAGAGTGGACCACTAGGGCTCGAGCGCTTGTGGCACCGAGTCAAATCTTGTTGTTTCGTTCCCAGCCGTAAACTGCCAACTGGAAGGAGGCTGGTACTCTGCCAAAGTGCTTCCGAGCAAGGCACCCCCCGGGGTGGTGTATATTATGTGTATCTTGGAGGGAAAGGCAAAATGACCAATTTCAATTACCATGTGTTAGTTGACAATAAAGTGATCTTGTGCTCCCCGGCTATGCTGATGTAACAAGGGTGCAACAGTGGACTTGGGCTTGATGACCCCTGTTGGCTTCCTCACATGAACGGCTACAGGCTGTTGTCAACTAAACTAAACTCACTGTATCTCGTCAATAAGATGGGAGTACAAGAACATTATTTTGGATGAAAAGGGGGTGAGAAACAAGAGAGTTTGTTGTAAATCTGTAATAATAATAACCCAGTCCTTGTCAACAGGGCCAACATGACAAAGCCTTTACTTTTTATTGTTGGCCATTTAAAGACCACAGCTCTGCTAAGGCACTTTTACAAGTTGCGCTTTGTCAGAAAGCTGCTGTTGAGGTAATATATCAGCCAATCTCGATATATCTCCTCTCTCTGCTCAATATATCTCCTAGATCCACTCTTTCCCCCTCATCCTCTGTCGTTTAACCCCCCCAAACTATCTCTCTGGAGCTCCTGCATATGGGATTCACATTTGGTTTTTGCAGGCCATTTTCTTGATGTGATATTATGATACATCATCTGAAGCCATTTAGTCTCTGTCACCACCTCCCATGTGAACACAAGCCGGGGAAGCCAAGGAGACACACTCCGATTCCGTCCTGGTGAGTTATTGCCTATTAATTCGACGCTATTCACTGGGAGGCGATCATTTAGAACTGTTCCAAAGTGTTACCAAAATACAAACTGTGCACACTTGGGTCTCTCTCAAGGCATCTGTTGTCGGCGGATAACTTTCCGCCCTCTCCCACTGGTGGTTGTAAATCGCCTCTGTCGAAGGTGTGTGTGTGTGTGTGTGTGT
>NC_137829.1:6244738-6252238 GCF_963921795.1 Nannobrachium achirus
TGTATGTGAATCTCGAGAACCGTTCTTCCCACCGGCACACGCTTTCTCCAGATATAGGCATAAAATGAATCCCCGAATGCGGAGCTGATGTCTGACATCAGAGTTTTCCGCAACCGGTACTGTGTGTGCAGAGATCTCCATATATGGGCATAAGGGGACAAAGGCAAACAGATGGTCAAAACGGGTCCTATGACAACAGGTATATTGGGGTTTGCATTAAAGGGTGGGGACAAAGGCTAACAGATGGTCAAAACGGGTCCTATGACAACAGGTATATTGGGGTTTGCATTAAAGGATGGGGCATTCATGGGGTCCGCTCCAAAAAAGAAAATAAAAGAGACAAAAACAAACATAAGACAAGCGACAAAGCGTGGGACTGGGAGGATGACTTGAATGATGCAGATTTAAGCAGGCTGTGTATTCTGCTTAACTCATTCCCTGCCAGGCCCGATAGTCCCGAGATTATTTCAATGTCTTTCGCCGCCAGGCCCGATAGTCCCGAGAATTAAAAAAAAAAAAAAAAAAAAAAAACTTTTTTTTCAAAAAAAATTTTTTTTCAAAAAAAATTTTTTACCCCAAAAAATGGAGTAGGCATGATAGCAATCGCGAAATTGCATGTTTAACCCCCATAGCAACCCCATCTTTCAAGCATGGCAGCCATCTTGGCAGCCATCTTTGTTAAACATAATGGCTGGTATCTCATGAATGCCTGAACGGATTTCCATTCGGATTTTTTTGTTTGAAAGCTGTGAGCAATGTGGACACACGTGGTGCATTATCTAGGCATGGGTGTGCATTATCCGTGCACTATGAATTACATGGAAGTCTATGGAGACGAATGGCAGGTGGGAGTACGAAGGTATGTTAAAATGGCGGCCAATGTGTAAAGAAGAAACAAACAAAAAGCGACAGAGATCTCATATATGGGCATAAAATGGACGCAGATAAACAGATATCTCCATATACGGGCATAAAGGGACACAGACGGACAGATACAGAGATCTCCATATATGGGCATAAAATGGACACAAATAGACAGATATCTCCATATATGGGCATATGGGCATAAAATGGACCCAGAACTATATCTGCAGTGATCTCCATATATGGACATAAAATGGACGCCGACAGACAGACAGATACAGATATCTCCATATATGGGCATAAATGGACACAGGCAAACAGATGGTCAAAACGGGTTCTATGACAACAGGTATAATGGGGTTTGCATTAAAGGGCGGGGGATTCATTCCCTATTTACATCGTTCCCGAGTTGGCCAGGTCGCCGACTAGACGAGCTTCTAGTCTTTATAATTGGTCATTACAAATGCTGAATATAGGGGTGCCCACTGGCCTACTGGTCCCGGCGGGGGGACTGCCCATAAGTCCGAAGGTTCATTAGTCCGAAGGTTCATTAGTCCGAATTTAGTTAGGGTTACTGAGGTTAAGGTTAGGTTAAATTCGGACTAATGAACCTTCGGACTAATGAACCTTCGGACCAATGCCATGGCACCCCAGGCGCATTGCCACATAGGCATGGATGCCTGGCCGTGTCGCCGGTTCGATTCCCGATCGGGACGACCTTTGCCACGTGTCACTCCCCATCTCTCCCCCCATTTCCTGTCAGTCTACTGTCCTATCAATAAAGGCATAAAAGCCCAAAAACAAATGCCGATTATGTAATGTCAAAATTTCTGTCTGCTTATTCTGCATTTCGTTGGTGGGCTATGGACAGTTAAGAAACCTCCCTACCAATGACATACGGTAGTCGATTGGGGATTCCAAGCTAGCAAAGCCTTTCTCTTCATGTAAAGTTAGCATGCTTAAGCCATTGTCTTGCACTGATAACAGTTTGAAATCGTGTTTGAAATGACCAAACCTGCCTACTAGGGTTGGGATCAGGAATCGGCTGCTTTTCAATTCGACTGGTAACGCTTTATGGCAGTGGTTTTCAACCAGTGGTCCGGGGACCGCCAGTGGTCCTTGAGAGGATTCCAGGTGGTCCCCAGCGACGTGATGGATTGTCGGTAACCTTTATAGATCTTTAACTCTTGAGAGTGTAAAATGAAACCAAATGGAGTTCAATTATTGTAAAACATCTGCATTACTTCATTTACAAGAAGTCTACACAATTAGAGAATGTAGAAGAACGTTTCGCCTGTTATCTCTCGTACCCACGTCAATACAGCATGGAACAAAATCTTAACCAACGATAACAAAATATTCTAAGTTCTTCTATTCTAAGGTCTGAGAGGTTATAAATCTCATAAAGACTGGTGGTCCGTGGCTCAAATGCAGAACAAATAATGGACCATGATATGAAAAGGGTTGAAAATCACTGATTTATGGGACAGGGCCCTGTATTCCGTGTGTAATTTTTTGTGTCTGTGTTTTCACCTGCACGTGACGCAAAACCATATGGTTGGACAGCTGTTGTGCACTCTCTTTTAGGCATCTGTGTTGGATGCTTCAAATGCGTGTGCATTGTTGTTGATTTGTGGTAGGACAACTTGGCCTGGCACAGCTTGCATTTGACCTTGTTTTCATTACTACACGGAACTTCTCACACATATGCCAATCTCTCCATCAATGCCGTGTATTATTACCCTCCCGTGTGAAAGTCTGTCTGTGACGTGTGTATGACGCGTGTGAGCGAGAGAGTGAAAATAATATTGTAATTGTTGCGATTACGTTAATTGCAAACCGATCATAATTATTGTAAACGGTTTGCACAGTCGTAATTGTGTGTTGCCTCTGGACAGCACACGAGGGGAACATAGAGAGAGGCAGATTGAGTGATTGATTGAGTTATTTTGTGTGTGTGTGTGTGTGTGTGTGTGTGTGTGTGTGTGTGTGTGTGTGCGTGTGCGTGTGCGTGTGCGTGTGCGTGTGCGTGTGCGTGTGCATGAGAGTGAGAGAGAGAGAGAGAGTAACCTCGCCTCACCAGGCTTTCCTGAGAGAAAGCCTGGTATTCGTTTACTAAACAGGTCGTCTGATCCGGTCTAGACCGGATGATATCTTACGTCATTTTGTATTCAAAACGGACTACACTTTGGCCGGAACTACCGACCGGAATCAGTTTTATCACAGTTGGCGCATGCGCAAAACCAGGTTAAAACTGATTCCGGTCGGTAGTTCCGGCCAAATTGTAGTCCGTTTTGAATACAAAATGACGTAGGACGTCATCCGCTCCCGACCGGATCAAAAGCCCGAAATTGGAAGCGATCCCAGAGAGAGAGAGAGAGAGAGAGAGAGAGAGAGAGAGAGAGAGAGAGAGAGAACACTTGTGGCCACATTGTTTTTTACCAGGCAAATTGAAGTCTGGTGAGAATTATATTTTCGGGTATTTGAGACAGCCAAAACCAGACATACAATTTAAGCATTTAGCAGACACTCTTAATCCAGAGTGACTTGCAATTAGCAAGGTACATATAGATATACATCAGTACATCAACATCAATACATCAATACATCAAATTGATGTTGTAGGATGTCATGACAGACAGACAGACAGACAGACAGACAGACAGACAGACAGACAGACAGACAGACAGACAGACAGACAGATAGTTAGATAGATCTTTAGATTGATAGATACGCAGACAGGCCTGTATTTATCCAGAGGGACATTCAGTTGATATAGCAGCAGCAGTGTACCCCAGTAAGCATGAACCACAGTTATAGGTAAGAGTAGAGAGAAGAGTGAGAGAGAAGAGACTTAACACTTGTTAAAAATAAGATAAAATATATATAAAGAAAAGAATAGTATGTGTTTGTGGGTAAGCCTGCCCTGCATGGGAAACAGAGCATAATGTTGTCTACACACACTAAGCTCTGCTGTATTACCTTCTCATAACCACAAAGTCCTGAAGCCTCAAACCAGAGGGAATGTGGGATGTACTGTAAGGAGGGATTGTATTGTGGTTGTATGCCACGGTTCCCCCAATATTCTCAAGCCAGGTTTTTTTGTTGTTGTTGTTGCAGTGTGTGTGTGTGTGTGTGTGTGTGTGTGTGTGTGTGTGTGTGTGTGTGTGTGTGTGTGTGTGTGTGTGTGTGTGTGTGTGTGTGTGTGTGTGTGTGTGTGTGTGTGCGTGCGTGCGTGTGCGTGCGTGCGTGTGTTGGATGGGGGTGGGCTGGGACCCTTATCTGATATAGTCTTATATTGAGCCATAGTTATATATCTTGACATGTCTCTATACATGGTATGTGTAATTGCGACCGTAGGTCACATTTACTATGAAAACCTGCAACTCATGTGCGTCAGTCAGTCACCCATCATGTCACGCTCCATATATGCCAACTTTGCCAAGACAAAAAGTTGGTACAACACATGGATTTCCATATATGGAGCTGACTATCATCACATGGAATCTCCATATATGAAGATCACAACACTGACCTCATCAAACCCTGGATAGCCATACATGGAGACAACTGGATCATCACCTAGATCTCCATACATGCAGCTGGCCAATACCTCTACATCTGACCTACATCTGATTGGATATAGCTGACCTGTTCTGACATACCAATGATGTGATGTCAGAACAGCTCAGCAGAAGGATATAAAAAGACCTGCATTCTCTGGATATTTCAGATTCAATCAACGCTCTTGAGAATCTCCAACTCTTTCAGCTTTCAACTTGCAAATTAATTCTGTCCTTAATTGTCCCTTTTATGCCCATATACCGGTAGATCCCTGATGTCATCAACATTAAGACCATATCTGGGAATGCCCATATATGGACATATTGTGTCAGACTACCATCCTGAATGACTGGCTAAGATTGGCTTTCAAAGTTTGCAGGAGTGGCCTGTTTTAAACAAAAATGAAATGCAGCCGTTAAAGTGTGAGTGCAATGAAACATTGCTGGCCCACAATAAGCTACCTGCACTGGCGGAGACCTAAGGAGCAAGTCTTTCTAGTTAAGGCCGTGATATGTAATTGCCCATGATCTGGCCCTAAGGACAGCTTCTACTGGCTGCCTATTCTAATATGGTGCTAAATACCAAACACCCGATAAAGGACCTTACATGAAAGGACAAAGAGGATGCAAAATAAATGCCTGACCGAACCTCATCTCCTGTAAATCTATATGCATCACCGGGGAACTCTGAGGAAGACAGATTTGAGATGGGCCTCCCTCATTGCCATGTTGTACAAAGAGTGCCTCAGCTAGGATCCTCTTATGACTACAGTATACTTTGTAGTTCACCGGTGTTGTGCTACAACATCTGCTATTTCTCGTGCGCGACACAGCACACAACCACGTATAACTCAGGCATTAACTTCCTCACATGATAATGGGGGCCTTTTGCGTAGGGCGCACTGTGTACATGGACACGTTGTGATAACTCATTCCTGGCAGTGTCCCTCAGTTCTTCAAGCTTTCACAAAATGAAACCCACTTTCCCTCTACCTCTCATCCCTGCCAGGATGGAATATGTTTTTACACAAGCTCATTGCTGCAGTTGCAATGGCTATCTACTTTTTCGCCCCACACACTACACTACAATAATCTGACTACTATCCATAATTCTGAAAAGGATCCCTGGCTAATACGACAAATATGCCTTAATACATTATAATTGTCCTCTATAACTACAATGTAAAATTAAAAACAAAGGTGTTTTTAATTTTACATTGTAAAATGTTATATTGTATTTCTTCTAGAAATAGCTACTCTTTCACTCAATAGGGGAATTGCCTGTCGCAAGTTGATGATGTCATAAATGTCATGTGTATAGGAAGTATTACGTTTGTTTTTATTTGCAAATGCATGCCATAAATTCCATAGGGATAGATCACAAATTACATTTATGACATCATCAACTTGCGACGGGCATTTCCCCTATTGAGTGAAAGATTAGCTATTTCTAGAAGAAATAAAATAATTAAGGTGTTTTTAATTTTACATTGTAGTTATAGAGGACAATTATAATGTATTAAGGCATATTTGTCGTATTAGCCAGGGATCCCTTGAATAAAACAATATTTTGAATAAACTGTTTACATGTGTAGCTTATATAGAACTATTCCATAAATGTTCCTGTTTACATGGTGGTAGTCATGTATGGTCTTGTATATGCATTTTTGCCACTAAAAACATTATTCCTCCACAGTAACAAACAGTAGTAGTTGCTTTGTAGCATGAGACATCACACAAAGTCCTCCCTTGATTTGGTTTAAAACTCTTTTCAAAATGTCCTTATTGTGATGTTTACGCCCTTCCAAAAATGTCCATTATATTCCTTGGGGTTTGGGGTTGAAAGTTTTAGCTGTCAATCCCAAAAGGTCTGGGACAGTGTCAGCAATTATTGTCAGAGGTTTTTCCTTTCTAGGCCAAATTTCAACCACTGGAAGGTAGAACATGTGTTGTCAAGGATCCATGTCTGTGTTGCATAATGCTGCAAAAACGCAGATAGAGTCATGATTCAATTAAGGTGTTTACATGTATAAAATCCCCTTCAATAATCCCACTAAACTTGAAAAAATACTGTTTACATGGTAATTTTCTACTCAGGCTATTGTTTGAATTAGGTAAATATATATTGCAGTGACTCTGAGTCTTTTTTTTTAATATTGTGGAAAATGTCTGCCTCTTTCTCGGGTAACATTTCATTTGGCCAATATTTGACAATAGTTATTGATTATTTTGATGCAGTAATAGACTTTTTAATATATTTTTTAAATTGCAGTATTAAAAAGGTCTTAAAACTCCTTACTTTAGAAATATGCTGTTTTGCTTACTGTTGAGTGAGAATTCCAGACTATCGCTTTTCTTGACATAATCTGGTGTTGTTGTTTTTTTTTTGCACAGTACCTCTGAGCAGGGAAGTGGGGTCTAGCGTCCATTCGCCTTTTTATTTTATGGCAGCCCATTAGGGACAAAACTCTGTGGAGACATCTCTGCTATTATGAAAGACAGATGTAAACAAAAAGGAAATGTCGAGCGATTTAGCGCAATGCCCCAAGTACAGCTCGAGGTCGGAGCTGCGGTGGACTCGAGAGGAAAAACACAAAAGAAATGTAGCACTCGTGTCATGGCATTAGATTAAGGTAAGAGAACCTTAATCTTAAGAAATTCCCCTTTAAGATAATAATCTGGGACCCCCCCAAAATCATTTTCGGACAACGCTGCATGGGGGTCCCACCCCACAAGAACCACTGATTTAGAGGGTTATTTAATATTTATGGTTTGAACAAGTTCACAACCACTGGAAAATGTAGTAAAGCAACTATATGTCGTTGTGGAGGGGGCTCATTTAGAGGCTACACTCTATAGCATGTAAACAGGATGGAATTATCATACACAAAAAGAAAGTTTTTTGCAAATATCTAAAATAGCAGATCTACAAGCTCACAATGAATTGCGACATGTTGTGAGCTTGTAGATTGGCTATTTTTGCTATATTAAAACAAATGGGGCTGAAGTGGTTAGTCAAAATATTATCTTCTTAAGGCCAATATTCAGATTATTGCAGTCCATGTATGTAAAC
>NC_137829.1:6259738-6264738 GCF_963921795.1 Nannobrachium achirus
TCTCGTCTTTGCAGTTGCGTAAATCGTACTGTAACTTAATCAAATTGTTCTAAGCAGGGGCACCCGCTGGCCTACTGGTGCGCATACCACTTAGGCATTGCCACATAGGCATGGATGCCTGGCGGCGGCGGCGCCGGTTCGATTCCCGATCCAGACGACCTTTGCCGCATGTCACTCACCGTCTCTCCCCCCATTTCCTGTCAGTCTACTGTCCTATCAATAAAGGCATAAAAGCCCCAAAACAAATCTTTAAAAAAAATATATATATATATATATTATTATTCGAAGCATAGATTTTTTTAAATTGATGAGTGGAAATGATGAACAGATGACAGCTCCCTTTCTCAGCTTTTCGGGGGGTGTAGTTACCGACTCTATATAGCATTCGTAGATTGTGGAATAGTAGTATGGCCATGCAAGACTACATCTAAATGCACACACACGCACGCACGCACGCACGCACGCACGCACGCACGCACGCACGCACACACACACACACGCACGCACGCACACACACATAAAAATACCCCCACACACACACAGTGTAAGCTGATCCGTTTGACTGTAGTCCCTCTCTGCCATCCAGCTAACCAGTTGTTTAAGGTAACAGCGCCAGTCGATCTGACAAATGAGTAGAAGGTAATTTGTTGCAAATGGCAGAGAAACGGTCCATTCCAAACCAAACCAAACCTCCGAGACGTGCAGACAAACACAGAGCCCCGGCCAAGCCTCTCAGAGAGACGTTTCCCTCAAACACACATTTTCTCTCCCGCCCCCGCCCCCCCCCCCCCCCCACCCCCAATTCTCCCTCCGCACTTTTGTCCGTCATCGGCCCGTTCAGTCTTTTTCTCTCTGTCTGTCTGTCCATCATCTAGGTGAAAAATGGGTATGTGTGTGTGTGTGTGGTGCTGGACAGGGGCCACACTGCAGACATATTCTGCACCTCCGTTGGGGTTATTTTTGGCCCGAGGCAGAGGACTCCCTATGAGCCTGCCGAGAGAGAGAGAGAGAGAGAAAGAGAGAGAGAGAGAGAGAGAGAGAGAGAGAAAGAGAGTGAGAGTGAAAGAGAGATATAAAAAGAGATGATGGATGGGTAGCTGGATAATACCTAATGATAACATATGTCATCATTAGTTTACCGTCCGTCACCTTTTTCTCTAGCTCACTTTTGTCGCTGACACGAGAGCAAAGTACCACTTAGTGACGGTAACTTTTACTACACAGTTAAATCTCAGGGTTAAATAAACACCGAGGGCTTCTTTACCGTAAAGAGCAGGGGTCTTCAACAGGGGGTCCGGGACCCGTAGGGGTTCCTCAGAGTTACTGCAGGGGGATAGGATCATAGGGGGATAGGATCATCTTTGTGTGATCGGATCATGTTTTTTACATTAACCACTTGAACCCTATATTCTGAGTGGAACATTACCCAAAAATAGCAGATCTACAAGCTTACAAATACACCAGTGTGTATTGGCTGGCTGATGACGTAGCTACCTTAACCCTACTCTGGTTCGTTGGAACAACACCCAATCAGCAACGACCTCGTCACAACGGACGTTCAGAAATACAAGTCAACTGAATAATTTCCAGACTGTGATGCTGAGAGACAAAACAAATCGCGGAACGGAGCGAACAGGCTGGCAACCAAGGCTACAATTTTATACAATATGTAGTGGGGGTCCCTGCTTCATCTCTCTCTCAGCTAAAGGGTCCTTGGCCTGAAAATGTTGAAGACCCCTGGTATAGAGGCCACAGCTCATTCATTGACTTTGCAGCAGCGTGTTACGCTTGATACCTAGTCGTATGACGTGACCCGTGGCTAAATCTGCAGATCTACAAAGTCACAACGCGAATTTGTAGATCTGCTATTTTTTTCCGCGAGACACTGTCGTACAACAAAGTATAAATCAGGCTTTAGTCATTGCAGAAAGGTCAGTCTGTCAGTTTGTCTCTCTCCACCCCTCCTCCCCTCATGATTTCCTGCTAGACTAATACCATCGTTCATCTAACACCAGCAATCAGCACTTCAGACATTCTTTTTTTTTAAATAATCGGACTCAGAATGCAATAGCACAGGTGGCCAGACCGCAGTTCAACTCAGCCAAGGCGGAACAGAACACACTTGCAGTGTGAAATGCGCTCTCTATTACACGCTAAATGGACTGGAAGCCTCCCAGTGCATCTGTCTGTTCCATAATGAAATACACCAGGACAATGATTTGCTGCAATTGTGTGTAATGTAATGTACAGTATGTAGTTATATATATACACACACTGTATATGTGTACTGTACACATTGTCATGTGTGCACGTGCGTGCCTGTGTCTGTGTGGACATGAATATGTGTACGCACGAACATGTGTGTACAGTATGCCTTCATCTGTTGCCCAGCTGTTGTCATCTTGCCATGTTCCTCTCCAGTCTCCAACTTGCCCATGATGAAACCCCCCGTTTCTCCTCCACTTCCTGGTTTTAATCCAGTTGATGGATTAAAACCATCAAGGGTTCTGGGTCTGGTTAGATGAGTGGTCATTCATCTGCTCCTTTTATCTCACCGGTCAGATGAAAGGAGTGCAAAGCCGCCAAGGGAAGGCGACAAGGAAGCAGAGGCGAGGAGAGGAGAGGTTGTGTAACTGTATGATAGTGTGAGCCCCGCATACGGCAAAGACAAAGGGGCTTAAAGTGGCGACGCTCCTGAGGTGTGTGTGCGCCTGTGTGTGTGTGTGTGTGTGTGTGTGTGTGTGTGTGTGTGTGTGTGTGTGTGTGTGTGTGTGTGTGTGTCTCACACCCCCTCGGGTCCAGACAGGCTATTGTCAGAGTGAGGGACATGGGTGGCAACACACAGCAGCTGACAGAAGGACATGACACAGGAGTCTGTTTAGAGAGGCCACAGGAATGTGGCGACCCATAACGGAATGCTGGTGGCTCGGTCACAACAGTGGTCGGCACCAACACTTTGTGCGTGTGTGCGTGCGTGCGTGTGAGCTGAGTGGTCAAACACGCTGAGTGAGCTCCGCACACAGGGGAAAAGTGCACTCCTGTAGTTAAGTCGCTCTTATTCAATCACAACATGCCTTCTCCCTGGAGAAGGTTTGAGTCTGCACACAGCTGTCACTTTTGTTTTACTCGCTCTCTCATCTTAGCCCCCTTCACATTCTCTTTAGTGATATTGTTAAAACATAATGACAATTGCCCATGGATAGCATAATCTGGCGGAGAGAAGTGTTAAGTGTGTCTGTGTGTGTGTGCGTGTTTTTGTGTGTGTGTGCGACTGTGCGTGAGTGTGTGAGTGTGTGCGTGCAAGTGAATGTGTGTGCGTGCGTGCGTGCGTGTGTGAGAGTGAGTGTGTGCGTGTGCCTGTGTTTATGTTTAGACTGTGTGAGTAGCTGTGTGTTATCCATGAGCTCTGCGGGGCAGCAGGTGTGTGGCAGTGAGTGATTGGTCTTGCTGCTATCTCTCAACATCCAGGTGCAAGGCCAAGGCTGGGAGTCTGAATCACGCTGAGCACAAACAGGCAGCTCGCTCTCATAGGCCAGACTCAACAGCGAAACAGTGCCTCATTGTGCCCAGGAGATCCCTCTTTCATCCTCCTCATAATGCGCCGGGGAAGAGAAAGACAAATTACTTTTCTCTGTACGGCTTCTGGCTATACGTTCACCTTTTTATCGTTATGCTTTTTCCACCTACTGATCCTGCCCTACTGCTTCTCCATGTTTCAGATGGTGTTGCTGGCTCGCTGCGAGGGCCACTGCAGCCACACGTCCCGCTCTGATCCCCTCATCTCCTTCAGCTCCGTGCTCAAGCAGCCCTTCAAGAGCTCTTGTTCCTGTTGCCGGCCGCACACCTCCAAGCTGAAGGCCGTCAGGCTGCGCTGTGCTGGCGGGACACGCATCACCGCCACGTACCGATACATCCTGGCCTGCAACTGTGAGGAGTGTAGTTGAGCAGCCCGGGGGGGGACGGGGGGGGGGGGACGGAAGGAAGGATGGATGGGAACCGTTTGTGAAACCCTTGAACTCTGTACAGCTTAAAGTCTTCTTACCCACTCTGCTCCTCCCCTCACCTGCACCTGGGGCTGTCCAGAACCGTTTGATGACTTATTAAATCAATAACTGGCCAACAATCCAGACGAGAGGAACTTAAAATTGATTATTGTCTCGGGAGCAGTAGTTTGGAACAATCATATTGCCCTCGTGTGGGGGTGTAGAAATGACCTGCTTCCCTTCCGGGCTTGGACAGTGTTGGGTACCGTAGAAAACATGCATCACTCCCTATATGTTTGCTGTCTGGGCCCTCATTGTTTTGCTCTAAGTGTGGTTGTCAATCAGGGTGAGCCATATGGAAAGCTGTTTCCACTGTGTACAAGGCCAGACACCACAAACCACATCTCTCATGGGTCAGAGACCCTCCTTGCTGCAGAGCAACACTACACTGATTACAGGCCTCTGTGAATCATAACACACATTCATATACTCATGCATGCACGCAACTGCACGCACACACACACACATACGTGCATAAACACAGCATGAGAGCTCGTTACAATGTCAATATGATTGCACTGCCGGCTCCATAAAATCCCCACCAGCATTTGACAACAAAACAACATGCACCATTAAAATGCGGCGTGGGAAAAGACGAGGGTGCAACGAGCCCCAATGAGCTCACACTGGCTCACACATGTTGAGGACCTACAGCGCAGCACCTGTGCCTGGCCTCCCCATCCCTCTGCAACGCCCAATAAACCTTTTTTACACACTCCCTACAGACTTTCATCTCGCTGTGTAAACCATGACAAACACTTGTGGGACAGCTCATCATGGGCGAGGACGCCAGAATTACAGCAGACATAATAATGCGGGAGGCAGCAGAAGGGAGAAAATGCTGTTACATGGATCAAAGAAGCCAGAGGATTGTTTGTTTGTGTGTGTGTGCGAGACTGTTAACAGACTATCGAGGCATTCAATGTTAATCTCTAAAGGCTGTCTGCTCTGTGGAAC